>NW_026123961.1:0-10000 GCF_025177605.1 Cucumis melo
CTATAACAAAAATTGAGAAAATATTCCCTTTTAATTGGCGACTATCAAAAAAATCAGAAAATGTTACGAAATTCATATTAACTGCATTCAGTATAAGCTCAAGACACATAAGGGCCCCTAACCATATTTCGGCTTGTGATCAATCCATAGATACCGATAGAAAATAAATAGGCACTTATAATAAGTACATGTTCGAGCATGATTGACCAACTCCTTATCAATTCCGATTCATTTCAATATGAACAAAAATGTAATAGATTCAATTCAATTGACAAAAAAAAAGTACAGAACAAGAGAATATATTCGTAATCGATCGAATAAAAGAATTTTGAGTTTAGACCAAAAAATCTTCAAATAGAATTGAAGGGGAATGTGTGTGATAACATACAACAAAGTTTAAATTATGCTATTTCTAACTAAAGATTTATTACTGGCGAGCCACGGAAATTGCGCCGATCAAAGCAGCTAAAAGAATGATCGAAATGAGTTCAAATGGAAGAAAAAAATATGTTGATAAATAAATTCCAATTTGTTGACTATTACTTATTAAATCTTGCTCTAGAATCTGATTTGATCTTGTAGTCCAAATAATCCCATACCATGACGTATCTACAATAGTAGTCATTAGTGAAACAAAAATACTTGTACAAACCAGAAAAGTAACTCCATTCCCAACGGTCCAAAGATTAAAATCTTTGGAATATTCTGAACCCTTCATGAACATCACAGCAAATATGATTAAAACATTTATAGCTCCCACGTAAATAAGGAGTTGCGCAGCAGCTACAAACTGGGCGTTTGCTAGAATATAGAATAAGGATATAGAAACAAGAACCAGTCCCAACGAAAAAGCAGAATAAATGGAGTTGTTAAATAATAGTACTCCCATACTTCCTAATATAAGACCTGATCCCAACAAGACTACAAGAAAATCATGTATCGGTCCAGGCAAATCCATTATATGTAGTAAAAAAAGAGATAAATAAATCTAAATGTTTTTCATGACCTTATTGATCTGACCAGGAAAAAAAATGTATAATCAATTCCTAATTAAATATTAAGGGGTGTGAATTAATGTAGGTACAGTTATTCTATTAATCTTAGTCTTGATCTGAAAGAGTAAAGTAGATTGAAACTATATATTTCGAAATATATAGTTTCAATCTAAATTAAGCTACAATTCTCATGAATCAATAGTTTGGATTTGTAGGTAGTGACCAAACAAACAAAACGAAAGAAACCTCATGTCTTTAGATCAAAACAGAACCTTAGTAATTGTAAATTACTCTTTAATCAACAGATTGACTTATTTTAGACTTCAATTTGAGGCGAATTCGAATTCAAAATTGTTCTAATTGTATAATCATCAACTACTGACATTGGTAAACGACCCAAAGAAATTTGATTATAATTCAATTCGTGACGATCATAAGTAGAAAGTTCATATTCTTCAGTCATTGATAAACAATTTGTTGGACAATATTCAACGCAGTTACCACAAAATATACAGATCCCGAAATCAATACTGTAATTAAGCAATCGTTTCTTTCGAATATCCGTTTCCAATTTCCAATCAACAACGGGGAGATCTATAGGACATACACGAACACATACTTCACAAGCAATGCATTTATCGAATTCAAAATGGATTCGACCACGGAAACGCTCCGATGCTATTAATTTTTCGTAAGGATATTGAATAGTTACAGGCAAACGATTTGCATGGGATAAAGTAATCATGAAACCCTGACCAATGTACCTTGCAGCTCGTACTGTTTGTTGACCATAATTCATGAACCCAGTTACCATAGGGAACATATTATAATATCTCTAAAGAATTTTATGTTTGTTTCTTTCTCTTGTTTGAGCAAGTCGTGAATATAGAATATGGTATTCCTTTACAATGAAAAGAGTTGAAAAGATGTTGTTAATAATAGATTACCGAGAGATATAGGTAAAAGAAATTTCCATCCAAGATTTAATAGTTGATCTATTCTTAGTCGGGGTAAAGTCCATCTTGTTGCTATAGAAATGAACAAGAACAAATAAGTTTTCGCTAATGTAATAAAGATACTAATTGTCATTCCAAAGACTTCATACACTTTATTTATTTCAAATAGTTCATAACCTAATATGTATGGAATAGAGATATCCCAACCACCCAAGTAAAGAACAGTTACAAATAACGAAGAAACTAATAGATTTAGATAGGAAGCAACATAAAATAAACCAAATTTTATACCTGAATACTCAGTTTGATAACCCGCTACTAATTCTTCTTCTGCTTCTGGTAAATCAAAAGGTAATCTCTCGCATTCTGCTAAGGAAGAAATTAGAAAAATAACAAACCCTATAGGTTGACGCCACAAATTCCAACCCCAAAAACCATATTTTGATTGAGCCTCAACTATATCAACGGTACTAGAACTGTTAGATAATTATAGTCGGTAATAACATCACTGTTCTCATCGCTATTACAGAACCGTACATGAGATTTTCACCTCATACGGCTCCTTGAGGGCCTTAAATAAATCTAAGGAGCGTATCGGGATTATTTATCTTGTCTTGCTATGTTTTTTTTGTAGAATACTATAAGATAAAAATATACTATAAGATAAAAATCTATCGTGTGTCCCCAAATTAACCCAATAGAATTCTGTCTGTTATAATAATAAAGAAAAAGGTTACTTCTGAATTGATCTCATCCTTTAAAAAAAATTCTTTGTTGAGTAATAACTTAATTCTTTACTAAAATACTATTTATTATAAATATCAATAACCCATTGTTTTCAATTACGAAAAAAAAATTGGCTATTCCATTAGTTCATGAATTCGGACATGAATTCTATCTCTATGAATAGGGAGATAGGAAAGAAATGCATATAGTAATGGAGATAAGAAACAATAAAAAATATCTCTTTTTTTTTTTTTTTGTAATTGGATTCTTTCCATTTTTTTTCGTTCCTATTCTTCTTTCTGAGAAAAAGGGTACTTACTCAATAAGGGATTATTTCGTTTCCGATAGTCATTTATTTAATGGGTGGATAGGCGTATACTCTGGATCGGAATCGTGGGGAGTACTGCCTGATCATTTCTACAAACTTAAAGCCCCAATTCGTATTCTTTTTATATTATGCATTTTGCAAAAATGTCCTTCTCTCTCTTTTGGTTTTGGATAATTTTGAAAATCTCCATTACTAATCCTTTGTATATCTTGGTGTTTCTAACCATCCACTCATTTTTGCTCAATCGGCTGTGTTATGGTAATACACATATGGTAGTACATAAAAATAATAGTGAAAACTCAATCCGGTTGATCTTTTGAGTCCGCTTCAAGACAGGATAACTAGTGACCCAATCTTGGGGCTCTCTTGCGCCTATATTTTTTTCTGCTTAACTCTTATACATAGAAAATGAGACTTAATATTTTGACTGCTAATTTTTATTTATATAAGCTGTTTTCTTTCACTCATATAACTATCTGATTTAGTTCATTAATCCGAATAATAAATATAAAAATGAGGATATCTATTCAATGCATTTCAACCCTTTTCTCGAAAAAAAGTGGGAGAAGTTTATGTCTCAACGAATCACACGTAGAGATATTGATAATACACATAGAGTTAATGGTATTTCATAACTAATTGATTGAGCAGCAGCTCGTAGACCACCTAAGAAGGAATATTTATTATTGGATCCATATCCTGACATAAGAAGTCCGATGGGAGCAACACTTGAAATGGCAATCCATAAAAAAACACCGATAGGTAGATCGGCTAAAACAAGGCGATAACCAAAAGGAATTACTGAATAGCTTAGTAAAATTGATATGACTGCTATCGATGGTCCCATACTGAATAAGCGAGTATCACCTCTAGATGGAAGCAGATTTTCTTTAAAAAGTAGTTTTGTACCATCTGCTAAAGCTTGAAGAACTCCCAAAGGACCAGCATATTCAGGTCCAATCCGTTGTTGTATTCCTGCGGATATTTCTCTTTCTAACCATACAATTACTAGTACGCCTATTGTGATTCCCAATACAGTAGTCAAAATAGGGACAAGTACCCATAGAATTCCATAGAATTCTTTTAAGAATTCCAATCTCGAAAAAGAATTGATATCTTGGACTTGTGATGTATCAATTATCATTTTAACGATCAACTTCTCCCATAATGATATCTATGCTACCTAGTATTGTCATAATATCAGCCAATTTCATTCTTTTAACTAACTGAGGAAGAATTTGCAAATTGATAAAACCCGGCGGGCGAATTTTCCACCTCCAAGGAAAACCACCCTGATCCCCTATCAAAAAAATGCCCAATTCTCCTTTGGGGGCTTCGACTCTCACATAAAGTTCTTGTTTCGCCAATTCAAAAGTTGGCGAAGGTTTTTTACTAATGAATCGATAGTCAAAGTCATTCCATTCCGGAGACCTTGCTCGATCAAAAGATCGTATTTCTAAATTTTCATAAGGTCCCCCTGGAATTCCTTCCAAAGCTTGTTGAATAATTTTTACGGATTCCGTCATCTCAGCAAGTCTGACTAAATAACGAGCTAATGAATCGCCTTCTTTTTGCCACTGAACTTCCCAATCAAATTCGTCATAACACTCATAACGATCAACTTTACGAAGATCCCATGGTATTCCGGAAGCTCGTAGCATTGGTCCTGATAACCCCCAATTTATGACCTCTTCTCCAGAAATAATACCTACTCCCTCAACTCGTTCTAAAAAAATAGGATTTTGTGTAATAAGTTTTTGATATTCAGCAACCGCTGTCAAAAAATAATCGCAGAAATCCAAACATTTATCTATCCATCCATGAGGTAGATCAGCCGCGACTCCCCCGATACGAAAAAAATTATGCATCATTCTCATACCGGTGGCTGCTTCGAATAGATCATATACTAATTCTCGTTCTCTGAAAATATAGAAGAAGGGAGTCTGTGCGCCAATATCCGCCATAAAAGGGCCAAGCCATAACAGATGAGAAGCTATACGACTCAACTCCAACATAATTACTCTGATATAGCTAGCTCTTTTGGGGACTTGAATATTTCCCAACTGTTCTGGACCATTTACGGTTATTGCTTCTGTAAACATAGTAGCTAAATAATCCCAACGTGTTACATAAGGTAGATATTGTATAATTGTTCGGTTTTCTGCAATTTTTTCCATCCCTCTGTGTAAATAACCCAATATTGGTTCACAGTCAATAACATCTTCACCATCCAAAGTAAGGATGAGTCGAAGAACACCGTGCATTGAGGGGTGGTGAGGTCCCATATTGACTATCATGAGGTCTTTTCTTGTAGCCGGTCCATTCATAAGTTTTTCCTCGATTCATCTTTCCATGAATTGCTGAAAATTAAAATAAGTTCATAAAAATGCAAGATCTAATAAATCAAATAATTAAAAATTACTTTTTAAATTACTGAGTTTTTGACTCCCGAATATCCAATTGATTAATTAATTCTTTATAACGCATTTTATTTTTCTTTGATAAATAAGAAAGTAATCGTTGGCGTTTTCCGAGAATTTTACGTAGACCTCTTTGAGATAAATAGTCTTTTTTGTGCAATTCCAAATGTGAAGTAAGTCTTCGTATCTTATTGGTGAAACTGACTACTTGAAATTCAACAGATCCTCCATTTTCTTTTTTTTCTTCTTGCGAAATAACTGAGCTGAATGAATTTTTTACCATAAAATTAAATCTCCTTAGCCTTCTTTTTTTTTATAAATTATTATTGATCAGTAATAATAATGTTACTCGTTTTAATTTGATATACACAATAATCTTACTTTGATTAAGAATTTCTATTCTTTTTTTTTTTAATAAAATCTAGCAATCCCTTTTTTGAAAATTTCAGATAGGTATACAAAAGTCTGGTATATTTTTGCATGCACAAAAAATATTTAGACTGCAATTTTCAATTTAAAATGAAATAAGAATATTTTCTTGATTCATTTCTAAATCTAATAGATACGTCATTAAATTCAATTAATATCATCTATCAGAATCTAAGAGAGTGCCATATGTGTATTTCTTTGTCTTCATATACCATATAAGGTACGGGCAATATAGGAAAAATGTAGCATTAACTAATTTGCAATTGTGGATACATATGGATCCTTAGCATACTAAAACGACTGCTATTATTGGTATCAAACCAATACCGATTCATACAAGCTAAATCTTCTAATCGATAATTGGGCCAAAGAAAGAACTTTAATTTTTTTAGTTGATTTTGATATCTATCAAGATGTTTGCTTGTTTTATCTAAAACTTGATCATCTGTTTTCACCTTATTTCCATTGTAAAATGCTGTATTTCTCTGGATATCATTTTTATTCCCAGAATTGAAACAAATTAGAATTCTAAACTCTCTACGACCTCTAGGGGATAAGATATTTTCCGGAACAAGCAAATCATAATAATTGCTGGTTCTATTTTCAGTCATTTTTTGAGGTATTGCAATGGATTCAGCAAAACTCCTCTTATAAGGATAGCCTTTTTCTTGATATTTTTGATTAAATTGGTACTTATTCTTATGAACTAATGAAATACCTATGGTTTGAGACATAATAAATTTTCCATCATTTTTTACAGACAGACGAATGGGTTCTATAATAAGTATTCCAGTTCTAATTAATTCTGAAAGAATCAAGCCCTTCGAAGATAGCAGAATATCCAGACTCAGGTTGCCATTTTGAATAGAGGATATATAAATTTGTTTGGGATCTAGCAGTCTAACCAGGAGACAACATATTTTGATGTTATTGAAAATTTTTTTATTTACGTATGCCGAACCATCCCATCTGCATTGAACACGAAAATATTTTTTTAGTAACAACTCAAACTCCTTGCTCATCTTTTTCGCGTATTGGTTTTGATTTATACGTTTTCTCCTATCTGCTACCGCAGAATCTTCTTGAAGATTTTTTTTGTGGTTTGAGTGAACTGAGTCAAGATCCTCTTTGGCCACAGATTCCTTTTCTGCTTTATTTCCATTTTCTAATTCAAAAGTTTTTTCCTTCGCTGATAGAAAAAGAGATCCTTTTTTCTTTTCAATGAGTTTTTTTTTTTTACTAAAAATTTCATTTCCATTCAATTTTTTTTCATTTCCATTCAAATTAAAAAGAAGTGATTTGATTGGTATCAGCCATGGATTAATCTTATATGCATTATAAAGTATCAAAAATTCTGGAAAGACCCACCCACGTTTCAAATTCGATCTGGAACCACTTAGTATTTCTTCATTCATTCTCATCCAATCAAAAAAAGTTTGTTTTTTTTTGTTGGATCGGTTGCTTTTTTTATCTTGATTAATTGTCAGATAAAACAAATGTTTCTTATTTATTTTTTTAATTAGTTGAAAATGATTAACCCCAGTTTTAGTATTTTTTTTACTGTTCGTGTCAGCCTCAATATGGATCCAGGATCGAATATCGACCTTATTTTTAATAGAAAAATGCAGCATTCTCCAATCAAAATATTTTCTATCCATAGTTTTTTCCAGATCTATAATATCATCTTCTCGTAGATAATTATTGATAAGGATATCAGTCAGTATATCAATAAATTTACATTTATCCGTGTTGTACTTATAAGAACTTTCTTGATTATTTTTTACTTCTACTGGTAATTCAACAATATATGAATCTTTATTATCTTCATAATTAATAGATTTATATGATAAACAATCATATATATATTTTTTTATTTTCTTATCTTTTTTATTCGGTAATGAGTCGTCTATTTCAAAATGATTTTGTTTTTTGTAAGCAATTAATCGGTTTTTTTCATCTGAAAAACATTGGTTAAAATCTTTATTTTTACGATCTTGCTTAACTCTATTTCGCCATTTTTGGGGGAGTAATTTTGACCATCTAATCGGATATAAATCCAAGTTATAATGACCCCTTAACCAGTTTTTCCATTGATTTCTCATTCCAGAATTTTCAAGATTATTTTGTTTTAGGTCGGAATGTAATATTTCGTGTGCTCCAACAACTTCAACAAAATAATCCTCTATTTCATTCTTAAGAAAACGAGATGTTCCGTGATATTGAAAGACAGGTCTTAACTTAGATAAATTAATAATTTGTGTTTGTGATAATTTGTAAAATAAATATGCTTGCGACAAGTATGATAAGTCCAAAAAGATCTTTCCATTCTTATTAGTAATATTGGAAAGTGACTTTTTGATAGTTGAAATAAAGTCAATTATACTTTGATTTGTTTTATCAATTCTTTCTTGATTTGATTCATTATTGAAAATGGATTTAGTAAATTTTTTTTTTATTGATTCAATAAAAAGTTGGCCATTCCTCGGCATATTAATCATACGTTGAAAACATATACATAGATATTTTTCAACAAAAAAATTTAGAAAATGATGCGATTTACGAATTAATCGTACATTTCTTTTTTTTAATATCTTTAAAATATTTTTCTGAGATTCAAATATTTTATCATCATAACTTATTTTGTTAGGACTAATTTCTGTATTTAGCAACTCTTGTTTCGTGTCTTTTCTAATTTTTTCAATTTTTTTTAGTATGGTGTTTGTTCTATCAGTCAAATCTTTCATTTTTTTTTCTCTCAATGAAAAATTTGTCCAATCCATAGAACTAATTACAATGGACGAGTCTTGGATCATTCGATTACTTATTATCGAATTTTTTTCGTTTTTAGCTTGATTCAACTTGTATATTTCTTTCAATTGAAATAATGGAATTGGGGTTCTTTGTAAAAGTGCTTTTATTCCTTCTTTTATCTTTATAAATAAAATGTTTTCGGTGACCTCTTTTTTTTTTTCTTTTGAAAAATTTATAATTTCTTTGAAAATTTTTATAAACAACTTTGTTCTTAAAAGTCTTCCAATACACATCTTTGTCCAGTTTTTTAAATTTTTTGCTCTTTCGGTTATTAACTCGGGTTCAAAAAACGAAAGGTTTCTTGTGCCAGTACCAAAAGGAAGGTCAGTTTCCATTCCCAAAATTGTTAAAAAAGAAAAATCCCTTTTCTTTTTTATTGAATCAGGGGATTCTAACCTAGATTTGGGCCACGGTTTCAGACGAAAAGGAAATAAGATCTTTATTTGAATACCGTCTGTTAACCAATTTTTTGGAAATTCGTTTTCTGATAATGGAATACCATTATATGTGCACTTTATATGAATTTCTTTATTCCAATTTTGAAAATCCTCATACCAGTCAGGAACTGCAAATAATAGCATACGGGTAAGGTTTTTAGCTATTATCAATGAGGGTAAGACAATATATTTTCTAATAATTGATTGAGTTATTAACAAAGAACCTCTTATTACTTGAGCAAATCGAATGCTATCCCAGAGTTCTCCTATTTCTATACGTCTTTCTTCTAAGGTGCTTTTCAACAACTTTCTACTTTTTTGCATATTTTCGCTTCTCGTTTCTTCTCTATTATTCGAAATAGTCAATTCTGTGTTTGTCCATATCCAAGGTCTAAAAAGTTTTTTCATTAGACCAGGAATATCAAAAAAACGAGATTTGGCTACTCTGTCAAAAAAAAGAAAAGAATGTACACGTTTTTGAAACAGTTTCCCAATAAATGTTTTACGTCGTTGAGCACGCATAGAGCCTTTGATTAGCTCTCGACGAAAATCCGATTGGTAGGAATAGCGTATCAGAGAAATTTGATCTGAGTCCTCAGACTCATCAGTATAGTTGATATTAGTATTAGTAGGAATATTTCTAATTTTTTCGTTCGCCTTTTGCCGATCAGTAAGCTTATTCCTATCATTAAAAAGTATGACATTTTTGGCTCTTCTTGAACGAATTTGATGATCTTCCGGCATATCTTCGTCGTTTTCTTGGATCAGTTGGTCTGTCTCCGTGATTAATTTGTATGACCAGCGAGGAACTTTTTTACTTATTTCTTTTATTGCAATCGAGTTTTCACCACTTTCTTTAGCTCCATCGAAGAAAAAGTTGAAAGATTTTCTTCGATCT
>NW_026123962.1:17500-22500 GCF_025177605.1 Cucumis melo
GAATTTTTATTTTTCCTCGAATCTTTCATCGAGAGGTAAAGGATTAAATCCTTTTAAGAAATAAAGTTTTTGATCGGAATATTAATCAACCCGAAGGATCCCTTAACTATTAAGGGATTAATAGAACGAATCGCACTTTTACCACTAAACTATATCCGCTACAATGCAATTATTGTATATAAATGGACCTTTTGTCGAAGACGAAAATAAGTCGTATTAATAAGTAATAAAAAGATCGGATCAGAAAATAATCATGAAAATTTGAGCGTTGACGTATTTTCATCAGGGCCACTAATGAGATTAGGAAAAGAGGACTCGTTTTAATTAACTAATTAACAAGTTTTTTATTCTAGTAAAGTACTAAAAAATAATAATAAGAAATCGAACCTTGATTCTATATCATCTTTTTCTGTATCATAGGAATTGAAATAATAAATCTTCTTAGGATTCTTGTTGTTTCTATTTTTTTTTTTTTCAAAAACATTTTCAAATCAAATAAATAATTTGATCTACGATTTATTGGAACAAAAAAAGCCCGGCTAGGTACTGACCAGGCCAGGCCGTGGAACTAAAAATAAAAAGAAAAGGGCTTTTCGGATGAAATAAACTAAAAAAGGTACTTTCTTTTTATTTATAAATATTTTTATGAATCTTTAATATATTGGTATTATTTATATATTAGGATTGAAGATATCTCTTCTTTTGAGCCCTTATCTAATGAAATCTAATTTATCTAAATGGAATTCCTAATAAAAAAAAGTTTTTATCGATTTGATAGATATCCATCGATATATCTAGATAATTATCTATATCAATATAATGAAATTATATATCTATAAAGGGGTAGATAAAGATAATAAAGAGAGATAAAGAAGGGCTTTTTTCAAGCCTTTATTTTCTATTTTTTATACAATGTATCATAGTAATTATCCTTTTTCAATTTGGGGAGAGATGGCTGAGTGGACTAAAGCGTCGGATTGCTAATCCGTTGTACGATTTTTTTGTACCGAGGGTTCGAATCCCTCTCTTTCCGTTTCTGTCAATTACTTGGTATTTTTTTATAGTTGAGGAAAGATGTGGAATAGATAAAATGTTAAGAACATTTCAAAATCAAGCAAGGAAAAAAAATCTGATTTTGTTATTCTTCACGCCCCGGATTACGTCCCGGGTCATTAGATAGGAATCCGAAAATGAAGAGAGAAACAAAGAATATTACTACTGTATAAACAAATAGTTTGAGAGTAAGCATTACACAATCTCCAAGATCATTTTTTTTTTAAGAGAATAGATTCTCTATTTTAATCTGGTTTGACACCAAGAAATGCAGTGAAGTTATTTCTATAAATAGGAAAAAATTTTAAGAGTTGAGTCCTTGATTACTCAAAATTGGATTTCATACCCACAATTCTATATTGTGGGGGACTCGAAGAGGGTCGTTCAAAGGAAAAAAGTAAGAATAAGAAAATGAGAGTGATCCAGATTTATCATAGCTATAGAATAATTTCAATATTGGATTCAACTTAAAGCTTCAGACTGTATGTACAACTTATCTGATCTTATAACTAGTTAGAATCTTTTTTTTTTTTTTTCTAGTAAATCATGAATTTGTCTCGGACAGTATTAAAAATATTATCGAAAGCTTACAGCAGCTTGCCAAACAAAAGCTAATAGAAAAAAGAATAGAGGTATTACTGGCATAACATCTACTATTGGATTCAAAAAAGCGTAGGCCTCGGGCAATTTGGCGACGAAAAAACTACTTGAATAAAGGAAAGAATTAAGACAGATACCGATGAAACTTAAGATATTAAGCATAACAATTTTTTTTTCTTTGTTCTTGAAGATAATTGTATTTCTTTTGATTTGATTGAGTTATTAATCCCCTATTATTGCTATGATATAAGGGATAAGGGAAAAATTAATAACATAAAGTAGGTCAAAAAACCTTTCTTTGATTTGAACTCAGCCAATCAAAAATCCTTCAATTCTCAAATAAAACGAGAATAGAAGAAATCCTACTTTCATACAATATCTTAATGGAATTATATGTAATGATCAATAAATTGAGTTTAATTGGATCTATAAACGTATCAAAATCTGAGCAACAATCTAATTTATTCTATAAATATTTGTACTGGAATTGACGACTAAGCACTACCAATATTAGTGTTTATTAGTGTTGAATATAAATGGGGCGTGGCCAAGTGGTAAGGCAACGGGTTTTGGTCCCGCTATTCGGAGGTTCGAATCCTTCCGTCCCAGAGTATGCGTATTATTATTATATATAATAATAGTATATTATAAGATATATGGAAAAATATTCGATATCAGACTATAGATTGCCGTTTTAAACAACCTTATGCTTAAGAGTCTAAATATAGATCGAATGTGATTGTTCTTTATTATTTTCTTATAATGATGCATTTCAGAAATGCGAAAGCCTCTATTATTCTCTATCTCTTAAATGGTTTGTGAAACCCGAGTATTTTTTTTCTGTGGATTTCTGAATTATAAACACGAAGGTCTTGTGTTTTTGGCACTAATGGAATTGAATTAATGGTCTTAAGAAACTTAAGACCTATTTAGGGTTTAGGGTACTAAATTTTAGAGTCAAATAAAAAAAAATAGGTAGGAACAATCGTTTACTCTAGATCTGTTTGACTTTCGCCTTATACAAGATAGTCTAGCACCTCCGAAACTAGTCCAGTCCCCCGTAGGATCCTTTTTTTATTTATGATGCATCTACTCGATCTAATTGGGGGTAGATAGGAGTTAATCCATAACGGAAGATATCAATTTGAATATCTGCCCGAATCTGATTAACAAAGAATCAAGTTACATATGTAACATATTATGTATTTCTTTTCACCTCATTTTTTCGTATGTTTGTCTGTAATGAATAATTGTAAATCCAAGTAACAATTCATACATCTTTTTCACTTTATTTTAAGGAAAGATTATTGAGTCTCTTAAGTTAAATAAACTAGGCAGAAAATGCTGATATGTATGTATTGTTATTATCTATTTTTATCGTTTTATTTCTTTTTTTTTTTTTTATTTTAGATCTATCTAATTGATGGGTTAATCCCGAATATACATTTATTTATCATAATCAAATGTAATAAATCCTTTACAAAAATTTATTCAAATAATATTATAATATAATATTTAGGTAGTAAATTTTCAATCAAGTAAATCTTTTTAATTATTTCTTATGAGTCCTTGGTACTCGAAGAAGTGTTAAACTCGTGAATCCATTCTATGAAGAAATTGAAAAATGGAGATTCTTAATTATTCGTAATTAATTATTTCTTAATTGATTTTATAGAAATTTCAAAAAATCTCTCTCTATCTAGAAAATATCTATATATAGAGAAATAAATATTGCACTCATACAAAAAAATGTTATTGATACAATATATACAATAAAATATGGGTTTCAATAAATTGAAGTATTGCTAAGACTTTTTCAAAAACTACCCATGTCATAAGAGTATAGATTACTATGGACCAACTAACCCAATGACTATACATGATTCCATAAATGAATCAATTACATACCAGTTCCAAGAAATTAGAGGTTATGGTAAAACTTCGTTTAAAACGATGTGGTAGAAAGCAACGTGCGACTTGAAGGACATGATCCACTGTGGATTCTTACACCCACCATTTTATATTATATAGGAATGAAGATGCTCTTGACTCGACATAGTTTGTTCGGTTGCACTCGAGCTCTTTTTTTTTTTTAGGGTTTTTGATGTAAATAGTACATGATGGAGCTCGAGTAGAAAGTATTGATTCATTTATCAAGGGCAGAGATCTAGGGTTAGTGTCAATCAATAAGTTAAAACTACTTCGTAAGTATAGGTTCGGTATACAAATCGAAAGGATCCAATTCGAACAAGTTTCAAATTCAAACATCAAATTGGATTAAAAGTGTATCACACGAGAATCCATTATTTATATGATTCTTTGATAAAAAGGAAATCAAAAAAAATGGTATGTTGCTACCATTTTGAAACGATTAAAGATCACCGAAGTAATGTCTAAACCCAATGATTCAAGGAAAGGATAAAGGATCCCGGAACAAGTAAAAATCTTTTTCAATTGTCTCAATAACTAAACTAGATCAGAATGAAGAATCGAAATAGATTCTAACGGAGACAGGCAAAAATAAAGAGGTTAGAGACCGCTCAATAAATGAAATGCTTAAGCTTAAGGGTTTTTTTCCTTTGCGTGAGAGTTATCCAACTTGAGTTATGGGGATAAGAATGAGTTTTTTTTTTCAAAAGAAAAACAAAAGAATAAGAAAAAAATTTTTAAATCATAGTCTAATTGATTTAATAATCTATAGATCTATTTGACATTAATTAGAATTCTATACATAACTTTGAATTTCCTCGAGCCGTACGAGGAGAAAACTTCTTATACGGTTCTGGGGGGGGTACTTAAAATTTACATCTATCCCAATGAGCCGTTTATCGAATCATTGCAATTGATGTTCGATGCCGAAGAGAAGGAAGAGATCTTCGTAAAGTGGGTTTTTATGATCCGATAAAGAATCAAACCTATTTAAATGTTCCTGCTATTCTATATTTCCTTGAAAAGGGTGCTCAACCTACAGGAACTGTTCATGATATTTTAAAGAAGGCAGGTGTTTTTACGGAACTTCACCTTAATCAATAACCGAAATTCCATTTTTATTAATGAAATAAAAAAACGAGGGTGTGATAACTTAACTTGTATATAGCTTTGACTAACCTTTTCTTTAGTATTTCCCCCTCTCTCTTGTTCTATTCATACTATACACTTATTACCTTAAAATTGCGTCTTCGCTAATGAAAAAATCGATTTTTATTTTATTGATATAAATTGATCTAAGATGAATAGAAAAAAAATATATCGGGTTTATTCAATCCACAAACCCGATATATTTTTTTCTACTTCTTCCTTAATTTCTTCTTTCGCCTACATCTTTTATGTCTATCTATGTTGATTAT
>NW_026123962.1:32500-35000 GCF_025177605.1 Cucumis melo
TTCCTCAATATCTTGTTCATTCGCAACAAAATATTTTCTTTGTGCGGCGGTAAAAAAAAACATGCTTTTTTGGAGAGAGATACTATTTCACCAATCGAGTCACAGGTATCTAACATATTCATACCTAACGATTTTCCACAAAGTGGTGACGAAAGGTATAACTTGTACAAATCTTTCCATTTTCCAATTCGATCCGATCCATTCGTTCGTCGAGCTATTTACTCGATCGCAGACATTTCTGGAACACCTCTAACAGAGGGACAAATAGTCAATTTTGAAAGAACTTATTGTCAACCTCTTTCAGATATGAATCTATCTGATTCAGAGGGGAAGAACTTGCATCAGTATCTCAATTTCAATTCAAACATGGGTTTGATTCACACTCCATGTTCTGAGAAATATTTACCATCCGAAAAGAGGAAAAAACGGAGTCTTTGTCTAAAGAAATGCCTTGAGAAAGGGCAGATGTATAGAACCTTTCAACGAGATAGTGCTTTTTCAACTCTCTCAAAATGGAATCTATTCCAAACATATATGCCATGGTTCCTTACTTCGACAGGGTACAAATATCTAAATTTGCTATTTTTAGATACTTTTTCAGACCTATTGCCGATACTAAGTAGCATCCAAAAATTTGTATACATTTTTCATGATATATATGATCCATGCATAATATCATGGCGAATTCTTCAGAGAAAATTGTGTCTTCTACAATGGAATCTGATAAGTGAGATTTCGAGTAAGTGTTTACCTAATCTTCTTCTGTCCGAAGAAATGATTCATCGAAATAATGAGTCACCATCGATATCGACACATCTGAGATGGCCAAATGTTCGGGAGTTCCTCTATTCAATCCTTTTCCTTCTTCTTATTGCTGTATATCTCGTTCGTACACATCTTCTCTTTGTTTCTCGAGCCTATAGTGAGTTACAGACAGAGTTCGAAAAGGTCAAATCTTTGATGATTCCATCATACATGATTGAGTTGCGAAAACTTCTGGATAGGTATCCCAGGAATTCTTTCTGGTTAAAGAATCTCTTTCTAGTTGCTCTGGAACAATTAGGAGATTCTCTAGAAGAAATATGGGGTTCTGCTTCTGGTGGCAACATGCTATGGGGTGGCGGTCCCGCTTATGGGGTCAAATCAATACGTTCGAAGAAGAAAGATTGGAATATCAATCTCATCGATCTCATAAGTATCATACCAAATCCCATCAATCGAATCGCTTTTTCGAGAAATACGAGACATCTAAGTCATACAAGTAAAGAGATATATTCATTGATAAGAAAAAATGTGAACGGTGATTGGATTGATGAGAAAATCCAATCCTGGGTCTCGAACAGTGATTCGATTGATGATAAAGAAAGAGAATTCTTGATTCAGTTCTCCACCTTAACGACAGAAAAAAGGATTGATCAAATTCTATTGAGTCTGACTCATAGTGATCATTTATCAAAGAATGACTCTGGTTATCAAATGATTGAACAACCGGGAGTAATTTACTTACGATACTTAGTTGACATTCATAAAAAGTATCTAATGAATTATGAGTTCAATACATCCTGTTTAGCAGAAAGACGGACATTCCTTGCTCATTATCAGACAATCACTTATTCACAAACCTCGTGTGGGGCTAATAGTTTTCATTTCCCATCTCATGGAAAACCCTTTTCGCTCCGCTTATTAGCCCTCCCCCCCTCTAGGGGTATTTTAGTGATAGGTTCTATAGGAACTGGACGATCCTATTTGGTCAAATACCTAGCGACAAACTCCTATCTTCCTTTCGTTACAGTATTTCTGAACAAGTTGCTGGATAAGAAGCCTAAGGGTTTTCTTATTGATGATAGTGACGATATTGATGATAGTGACGATATTGATGATAGTGGCGATATTGATGATAGTGACGATATCGACCGTGACCTTGATACGGAGCTGGAGCTTCTAACTATGATGAATGCGCTAACTAAGGATATGATGCTGGAAATAGACCGATTTTATATCACCCTTCAATTCGAATTAGCAAAAGCAATGTCTCCTTGCATAATATGGATTCCAAACATTCATAATCTGTATGTGACTGAGTCGAATTACTTATCCCTTGGTCTATTAGTGAACTATCTCTCCAGGGATTTTGAAAGATGTTCCACTACAAATATTCTTGTTATTGCTTCGACCCATATTCCCCAAAAAGTGGATCCCGCTCTAATAGCTCCGAATAAATTGAATACATGCATTAAAATACGAAGGCTTCTTATTCCACAACAACGAAAGCACTTTTTCACTCTTTCATATACTAGGGGATTTCGCTTGGAAAAGAAAATGTTCCATACTAATGGATTCGGTTCCATAACCATGGGTTCCAATGTACGAGATCTTGTAGCACTTACCAATGAGGCCCTATCGATTAGTATTACGCAGAAGAAATCAATTATAGACACTAATATAATTCAATCTGCTCTTCATAGACAAACTTGGGATTTGCTATCCCAGGTAAGATCGT
>NW_026123962.1:52500-70000 GCF_025177605.1 Cucumis melo
AGGGATCCACCGAAGAAGATACTTCTCCTTCCCTTTTTTCGGAAGAAAAGGAGGATCCGGACAAAATCGATGAAACGGAAGAGATCCGAGTGAATGGAAAGGAAAAAACAAAGGATGAATTCCACTTTAAAAGGACACGCTATCAAAATATAAAAAGACCTGTTTATGAAACTTCTTACCCTCCGGATGGAAATAAAGAAAATTCGAAGTTAGAAATAGATAAAAAAGAAAAATCTCTCTTCTGGTTTGAAAAACCTCTTGTGACTATCCTTTTCGACTATAAACGATGGAATCGTCCAGTTCGATATATAAAAAATGATAAATTTGAAAATGCTGTTAGAAAAAAACAAAGTAAATTAATAATATAAAACTAACTAAATAAGCTAAATACAACAAGATATAAGACGAGATTCGACCACCTCCTACATATTTAATACTTTCTGCTACAAAAAAATTAAGAATACCCACCGCATTGATAATTCCATCAATTATCCGTCGATCAAAAAAATAAGTTAATTCAGCTAATATTCTTATACCCCCAATTAAGGATATTCGATAAAAAGCATCTATGTAACCACGATTATATGACCAATTATATATTATATTTATAATTTTTTCAAAAAAAAAATTCTTAGTAAAATTTTTAACAACTGAATTACGAAAATTCAAATTTTGTAAAGATGAATAAGTGGGCTTATAGAAGAAAGACGCTATAAATATTCCGAAATAAGCTATAGTCACAGAAAAAGTTGCATTTTTAACAAATTCATACCAATTTTCAGAATCTTTTGAACTTTCATGTAACAAGTTTATAGACGGAGTTAACCATTTGTCTAATATATTCAAATCAATTGCTTCTTGATTGAATTGAGTGAACGGGCTTCCTATGATTCCAACAAACAAAGTAAATAGGGATAACACAAACATCGGAAATAGCATAGTATTATCTGATTCATAGGGATAATAAAAAGTATTTTTAGTACTAAAATGGGGACTACTAACAAACGGGCGCATAATTTTTGTTACATTACTATTAATTTGAGATGTTTTTTTTTTTATCCAAAAAGAAGACCTTTCATTATTATTCATTGTTAATAATGAGAAGAAAGGAAAGTTTTTTTTACTGATTTTTGATCCTTCTTTACCCCATAATGATATTGAATAAAGGGAGTTATTTGTTTTTCCATTATAGTTTTTACAATAAAGGTTTAAATGTCCATCAAAAGTAAGTAAGTAGATGCGAAACATATAAAATGCTGTTAATCCTGCTGTGGAACAGGCGATTATTGCGAAAATCGGTGAATACAACCAACTATCATTAAGAATTTCATCTTTGGACCAAAAGCAGGCAAGGGGTGGAATACCACAAAGAGAAAGGGTACCTAATAAAAAAGCATTTTTTGTAATTGGCACATGCTTTGTTAAACCACCCATAAGAACCATATTCTGACTTTTATCTGGAGAATATCCAACAACCGATTCCATTGAGTGAATAATGGACCCCGATCCTAAAAACAACAACGCTTTTGAATAAGCATGAGTAATCAAATGAAATAAAGCAGCCTGATAAGACCCCATACCCAAAGCTAACATCATATAGCCCAATTGAGACATTGTAGAATAGGCTAAACTTCTCTTAATATCTTTTTGAGCAAGAGCTAAAGTAGCTCCAAATAGTACTGTTATTATACCTATCAAAGCTATTAGATTCATGATGTAAGGTATTACTATAAAAAGCGGAAGAAGCCGAGCAACAAGAAAAATTCCCGCTGCTACCATGGTAGCAGCATGTATAAGAGCCGAAATGGGGGTAGGACCCTCCATAGCATCAGGTAACCATACATGAAGAGGAAATTGAGCAGATTTAGCAACTGCACCTGCAAATAATAGGACGGCGCACAAAGTAACAAATAATAAATTAACCTCATTATTATCAATCAAGTTATTGAATATTTTAAATAAATCCCGAAATTCAAAACTCCCCGTTGTCCAATAAAGACCTAAAATTCCTAATAATAAACCAAAATCCCCTACGCGATTAGTTACAAATGCCTTTTGACAAGCATTCGCCGCAGTAGGTCGAGTGAACCAAAAACCTATTAATAGATAAGAACACATTCCAACCAATTCCCAAAAAATATAAATTTGGATCAAATTCGAACTAGTAACTAATCCCAACATTGACGTATTGAACAAACTCATATACGCAAAAAATCTCAAATATCCTTGATCATGAGACATATAATTGTCACTATAAATAAGAACCATAATTCCAACAGTCGTGATTAATATTGCCATAATACAAGTAAGTGGATCGATCAAGTAGCCCAACTCTAAAGAAAAATCATTATTGATAGTCCAAGACCATACATATTGATAGATATAACTAGTATTTATTTGATCAATAGACAGATAAACTGCAAAAATCATAACTATACTTAACAATAAAATACTCGGAAAAGACCACATACGTCGAAGGTTTTTGGTTGCCGTCGGAAAAAGTAGAAGGCCCACTCCTATTAAGATAGGAATTGGAAGTGAGATGAACGGTATGATCCATGAATATTGATATGTATATTCCATAAAAAAGTATATTAAATTCCTAATTAATTTTTCTGATTCACCAGCTCTTATCTCTTTTCAAAAGGATCAGTTAATAACAAATTTAAATATCCAAAACGGAAATAGAATTTTATTTTTCTATTCTTAATTTTTTGCCAAATACTTCAAATATTTCAAGTCACGAAGTTACAATTGTTCAAATAAGATGAGATGATCCATTGAAACTATTAATGAACACACCCATTACTTTTAAGTAAAATTTTTTGACAATATAGAAACTGCAAATTTTCTTTATTATTTAGTATGCATTACAAAAATTCCCCGCTCTAGAGCAAGAAAGAATAATTAGACCAAAAACACTATTTTATTTTGGTATCAATCATAAAAGACAGTCTACAAGTTGATCCAGTAAAATAAGACTTCTTTGTATTAAATTCTACGAATCATTAAACAATTTTTTTTTGACAAAATAACATTATATATATTGTTTTTTCTTTGTTTCTAATCTAATAATTTCGAATTTTCGATAGCTATATTAGGAGTATACTATAATTTCAATAATAAATGGATAATAAATAGTAAAGAACAATTCATTTTGAACAATAGATGTCTTTCACATCCAACTATAGTAATGAATAATCAATTATAATTTTGTAATGGCAGTTCCAAAAAAGCGCACTTCTATATCAAAAAAACGGATTCGGAAAAATATTTGGAAAAGCAAAGGGCGTCGGGCAGCGTTGAAAGCTTTTTCGCTAGCAAAATCTCTTTCAACGGGTAATTCCCAAAGTTTTTTGGGGGACAAATCAAATAAATACTGAAAGATTGGAATAATCTGAATTGGTTTGACTCAAAAAACAGCCTAGTAAAAGTTCGTTTATAATTTTTATATTTTATATATATATTTTTTATATATTAAATATAAATTTTTTTTTATCAAAGCAATTAGTGTAATTTTCCTAATGTTTTGAGCGGATAAATATGAAATTCTTTTTCCTTTTTGTAGGCTATGTAAAAAAAAATAATAAATCGTTTGTTTACTCAATTAAAAAATGGAAAATGGTACTTTTTTGTTCAAAGAATAAAAAAGGTTGACCTTTCTTTTTCATATCTTTGTTTTATCATTTTCGAGATGGGGAAAATATGAATCCCCATCGCCCCACTAAACCAAAAAGTTTTTGTTGATTTTTGATTTTATTATCTATTTTCGATATTATATATAATATCGAAATATAGAAGAGCAAATAGTAAACTGAAACTCTTTATTAAAAATTTAATAAGACATTGAAACGATGACATTAGTTGATTAAGTTAAAACCTTCTTTTTGAATTCTATGAACCCTTACCTTATTTCTTTTCTCGAAATCATTATTACTATTATAGATATAGAATATATCTCGCCGAATACATAATGAAATTGGTTTGCAAAATCCTATAAAATAAAACTATTATTAAAAAAATAAAACTATTATTAAATGAAGAAAATTGACACCTTAAATTCTTATTGAAATAAATGAAATCGGATAAGATTTTTATTGGAAACGCTCAAATCTCCTATTTTTTTCCCTTTAAATGAAATTATCATTTAAAGATAAAGAGTTTTTTATCCACGATAAATATTTTGTAAAAAATATTCCATTTAATTGCAAATTCATTCTATTTTTTTCAATCTCGACGATTGAATAATAATAGGTTATTATGATTTCGAGAAAGCCGCTATGGTGAAATCGGTAGACACGCTGCTCTTAGGAAGCAGTGCTAGAGCATCTCGGTTCGAGTCCGAGTGGCGGCATGCCATTTTTTTTTTTATAAAAAAAAGTTCTATAATAGAATTAATAATTCAAGTCCCAGATATTAATTCAAATAATTGAATTGCGGGACCTTTAAATTTATTTTTTTATGATATTTTTAACTTTCGAGCATATATTAACTCATATATCTTTTTCGGTCATTTCAATTGTCATTACAATTCAGTTAATAACCTTATTAATCAATGAAACCGTAGGACTCTATGTTTCGTCAGAAAAGGGCATGATAGTTACTTTTTTCTGTATAACAGGATTATTAGTTACTCGTTGGATTTATTTGAGGCATTTACCATTAAGTGATTTATATGAATCATTACTATTTCTTTCATGGGCTTTATCCATTATTCATCTATTTGCTTATTTAAAAAAATATAAAAACCATTTAAGTGTAAGCGCAATAACCGCGCCAAGTACTATTTTTACACAAGGTTTTGCTACTTCAGGTTTTTTAACTGAAATGCATCAATCCCCACTATTAGTTCCCGCTCTCCAATCTCATTGGTTAATGATGCACGTAAGTATGATGGTATTAGGTTATGCAGCTCTTTTATGTGGATCATTATTTTCAGTAGCTCTTATAGTGATTACATTTCAAAAAGCTATAAGAATTTTTGGTAAAAACAATAATTTATTAAATGCGTTATTTTCCTTTGATGAGATCCAATACATCAACGAAGGGAACTATTTTGTAAGAAACACTTCCTTTTTTTCTTCGAAGAATTATTATAAGTCTCAACTGATTCAACAATTAGATCATTGGAGTTATCGTATTATTAGTCTAGGGTTTATCTTTTTAAGCATAGGTATTCTTTCAGGGGCAGTATGGGCTAATGAGACATGGGGATCGTATTGGAATTGGGACCCAAAGGAAACTTGGGCATTTATTACTTGGACGATATTTGCAATTTATTTACATACGCGAACAAATAAAAATTTTGAAGGTGTAAATTCCGCAATTGTGGCCTCTATGGGTTTTCTTATAATTTGGATATGCTATTTTGGGGTCAATCTATTAGGGATAGGGCTACATAGTTATGGTTCATTTACATTAACATCTAATTGAATTCATTCAAGAAAGGGCCTGACGAACACAAACATGGAGGGGTATAGATAAGAAAATTGTGTGTAAGACATCGAGAACCCTTTGAATCACTACATTACTTGATTCAAATGGTTCTCACAAAAGCCAAATGTATGAGGAAGTCCAATTCATTTTTTTATTTAACTTAAGAAAAAAGACTTCTTTTTTTTATTGTGCAACGAATGATTAAAAAAAATTATTATAGTATTGCTGTTTCATTTTTTTATGAAAACTATCTAGCAAAATAATTAGATAAAATAGCTTCGACCTTGTCAACTGATAGTGAGAAAACAAAATCTGGATAAATACCAATACCTATGACAGGTATAAGGATAGAGATCGCAACAAACAACTCTCGTGGTCCCGAATCAAAAAAATAAGAATTTTTAGCATTAAAAAGCTTGTATCCATAGAACATCTGGCGTAACATAGATAATAAATAAATGGGAGTTAATATAATTCCAATTGCCATTACCAAAGTAATTACTATTTTTGCCATTAAAAGATATTTTTGGCTAGTAATTATTCCAAAAAAGACTATTAATTCTGCAACAAAACCGCTCATACCAGGCAATGCAAGGGAAGCCATCGATAAGATACTGAAAGTCATAAATATTTTTGGAATTGGGATAGCCAGTCCTCCCATTTCATCGAGATAAACCAGACGTATTCTATCATAACTTGTTCCTGCCAAGAAAAAAAGTGCAGCGCCAATAAATCCATGAGAGATTATTTGTAAAATAGCTCCATTCAGTCCCGTATCGCTTATAGAACCAATTCCTATAATTATGAAACCCATATGAGAGACGGAGGAATAAGCTATTCTTTTTTTTAAATTGCGTTGACCCGAAGATGTTGAAGCTGCATAGATTATTTGAATTATGCCTAATATGATCAACCAGGGTGAAAAGATAGAATGGGCGTGGGGTAATAATTCCATATTGATCCGAACCAATCCATATGCTCCCATTTTTAATAAGATTCCGGCTAGAAGCATACAAGTACTGTAATGTGCCTCTCCGTGGGTATCTGGTAACCATGTATGTAAGGGTATAATCGGTGATTTGACAGCAAAAGCAATAAGAAATCCGATATAGAATAGTATTTCTAGTGCTATAGGATACGATTGATTAGCTGATGTTTCAAAATTTAAAGTTGGTTCATTAGAACCATATAAACCGATACCCAGAACTCCCATTAACAAAAAAATGGAACCTCCCGCAGTGTACAAAATAAACTTTGTAGCTGAATACAACCGTTTCTTTCCGCCCCACATCGATAGAAGTAGATAAACGGGAATTAATTCTAACTCCCACATGATAAAAAAGAGTAAGAGGTCTCGAGCAGAAAATGATCCTATTTGACCACTATACATTGCTAACATTAGAAAATGGAATAATCGGGAATCTCGAGTAACTGGCCAAGCCGCTAAAGTAGCTAAAGTGGTGATAAACCCCGTCAGTAAAATGGGTCCTATGGAAAGTCCATCGATTCCCAATCTCCAGTAAAAATCCAAAAAAGGGATCCATTTATAATCCTCCATCAATTGGATTAATGGATCGTCTAATTCGAAATGATAACAAAACGCATAGGTTGTTAGAAGCAGCTCGAGTACACAGATACATATAGTATACCATCTCATTACTTTATTTCCTCTATGAGGGAAAAAGAAAAGTAATAAACCCGCAAATATTGGAAAAACTACAACTGTTGTTAACCAAGGAAAATAATTCGTAGTAAAAACAAGATACACTTGGACTAAAAAAACCCATGTTCGAAAATAAAATAAAAAAAAATATATATATGTATATTTATTTTCGAGCACGAGTTTTTGTCGGTAAAAAAGAAATCAAATGTATTCAAGGGGGCTTTTAGAGAACGTATCAATAAGCTAGACCCATGCTTCGAGTTGTTTCATGCCATAAATAAACGCGAACACTCAAAAAATCTGTCGGACAGGCAGATTCACATCTCTTACAACCAACACAGTCTTCCGTTCGTGGAGCCGAAGCTATTTGCTTAGCTTTACATCCGCCCCAAGGTATCATTTCTAATACATCTGTGGGGCAAGCTCGGACACATTGAGTACACCCTATACATGTATCATAAATCTTTACTGAATGTGACATTGGATCTATAATTTTTTTTTAAGACTATAAATTTTCGATCGAGTAAATTTGTAAATGAATTATATATTTAGATACCAGATGAGTCAATAATTTATCAGAATTTTGATAATCAATCTACTTTCAGATTAACTCATGCGATAGGGCCAAGATACTTTGATTTTTTACGTTTTCGCAAACATTATCATGGATTACGTATGATACATATAATTTTACTTGATGAATATCATAATTTATCTCATAAATAAATATTACTTATTCAACAAATTCGATTGATTGATACGAGTGGATTTTCTGTTACGATAAATTGACGAAAGAATAGCTGGGCCAATAGCTGCTTCAGCGGCTGCAATAGCTATAACAAAAATTGAGAAAATATTCCCTTTTAATTGGCGACTATCAAAAAAATCAGAAAATGTTACGAAATTCATATTAACTGCATTCAGTATAAGCTCAAGACACATAAGGGCCCTAACCATATTTCGGCTTGTGATCAATCCATAGATACCGATAGAAAATAAATAGGCACTTATAATAAGTACATGTTCGAGCATGATTGACCAACTCCTTATCAATTCCGATTCATTTCAATATGAACAAAAATGTAATAGATTCAATTCAATTGACAAAAAAAAAGTACAGAACAAGAGAATATATTCGTAATCGATCGAATAAAAGAATTTTGAGTTTAGACCAAAAAATCTTCAAATAGAATTGAAGGGGAATGTGTGTGATAACATACAACAAAGTTTAAATTATGCTATTTCTAACTAAAGATTTATTACTGGCGAGCCACGGAAATTGCGCCGATCAAAGCAGCTAAAAGAATGATCGAAATGAGTTCAAATGGAAGAAAAAAATATGTTGATAAATAAATTCCAATTTGTTGACTATTACTTATTAAATCTTGCTCTAGAATCTGATTTGATCTTGTAGTCCAAATAATCCCATACCATGACGTATCTACAATAGTAGTCATTAGTGAAACAAAAATACTTGTACAAACCAGAAAAGTAACTCCATTCCCAACGGTCCAAAGATTAAAATCTTTGGAATATTCTGAACCCTTCATGAACATCACAGCAAATATGATTAAAACATTTATAGCTCCCACGTAAATAAGGAGTTGCGCAGCAGCTACAAACTGGGCGTTTGCTAGAATATAGAATAAGGATATAGAAACAAGAACCAGTCCCAACGAAAAAGCAGAATAAATGGAGTTGTTAAATAATAGTACTCCCATACTTCCTAATATAAGACCTGATCCCAACAAGACTACAAGAAAATCATGTATCGGTCCAGGCAAATCCATTATATGTAGTAAAAAAAGAGATAAATAAATCTAAATGTTTTTCATGACCTTATTGATCTGACCAGGAAAAAAAATGTATAATCAATTCCTAATTAAATATTAAGGGGTGTGAATTAATGTAGGTACAGTTATTCTATTAATCTTAGTCTTGATCTGAAAGAGTAAAGTAGATTGAAACTATATATTTCGAAATATATAGTTTCAATCTAAATTAAGCTACAATTCTCATGAATCAATAGTTTGGATTTGTAGGTAGTGACCAAACAAACAAAACGAAAGAAACCTCATGTCTTTAGATCAAAACAGAACCTTAGTAATTGTAAATTACTCTTTAATCAACAGATTGACTTATTTTAGACTTCAATTTGAGGCGAATTCGAATTCAAAATTGTTCTAATTGTATAATCATCAACTACTGACATTGGTAAACGACCCAAAGAAATTTGATTATAATTCAATTCGTGACGATCATAAGTAGAAAGTTCATATTCTTCAGTCATTGATAAACAATTTGTTGGACAATATTCAACGCAGTTACCACAAAATATACAGATCCCGAAATCAATACTGTAATTAAGCAATCGTTTCTTTCGAATATCCGTTTCCAATTTCCAATCAACAACGGGGAGATCTATAGGACATACACGAACACATACTTCACAAGCAATGCATTTATCGAATTCAAAATGGATTCGACCACGGAAACGCTCCGATGCTATTAATTTTTCGTAAGGATATTGAATAGTTACAGGCAAACGATTTGCATGGGATAAAGTAATCATGAAACCCTGACCAATGTACCTTGCAGCTCGTACTGTTTGTTGACCATAATTCATGAACCCAGTTACCATAGGGAACATATTATAATATCTCTAAAGAATTTTATGTTTGTTTCTTTCTCTTGTTTGAGCAAGTCGTGAATATAGAATATGGTATTCCTTTACAATGAAAAGAGTTGAAAAGATGTTGTTAATAATAGATTACCGAGAGATATAGGTAAAAGAAATTTCCATCCAAGATTTAATAGTTGATCTATTCTTAGTCGGGGTAAAGTCCATCTTGTTGCTATAGAAATGAACAAGAACAAATAAGTTTTCGCTAATGTAATAAAGATACTAATTGTCATTCCAAAGACTTCATACACTTTATTTATTTCAAATAGTTCATAACCTAATATGTATGGAATAGAGATATCCCAACCACCCAAGTAAAGAACAGTTACAAATAACGAAGAAACTAATAGATTTAGATAGGAAGCAACATAAAATAAACCAAATTTTATACCTGAATACTCAGTTTGATAACCCGCTACTAATTCTTCTTCTGCTTCTGGTAAATCAAAAGGTAATCTCTCGCATTCTGCTAAGGAAGAAATTAGAAAAATAACAAACCCTATAGGTTGACGCCACAAATTCCAACCCCAAAAACCATATTTTGATTGAGCCTCAACTATATCAACGGTACTAGAACTGTTAGATAATTATAGTCGGTAATAACATCACTGTTCTCATCGCTATTACAGAACCGTACATGAGATTTTCACCTCATACGGCTCCTTGAGGGCCTTAAATAAATCTAAGGAGCGTATCGGGATTATTTATCTTGTCTTGCTATGTTTTTTTTGTAGAATACTATAAGATAAAAATATACTATAAGATAAAAATCTATCGTGTGTCCCCAAATTAACCCAATAGAATTCTGTCTGTTATAATAATAAAGAAAAAGGTTACTTCTGAATTGATCTCATCCTTTAAAAAAAATTCTTTGTTGAGTAATAACTTAATTCTTTACTAAAATACTATTTATTATAAATATCAATAACCCATTGTTTTCAATTACGAAAAAAAAATTGGCTATTCCATTAGTTCATGAATTCGGACATGAATTCTATCTCTATGAATAGGGAGATAGGAAAGAAATGCATATAGTAATGGAGATAAGAAACAATAAAAAATATCTCTTTTTTTTTTTTTTTGTAATTGGATTCTTTCCATTTTTTTTCGTTCCTATTCTTCTTTCTGAGAAAAAGGGTACTTACTCAATAAGGGATTATTTCGTTTCCGATAGTCATTTATTTAATGGGTGGATAGGCGTATACTCTGGATCGGAATCGTGGGGAGTACTGCCTGATCATTTCTACAAACTTAAAGCCCCAATTCGTATTCTTTTTATATTATGCATTTTGCAAAAATGTCCTTCTCTCTCTTTTGGTTTTGGATAATTTTGAAAATCTCCATTACTAATCCTTTGTATATCTTGGTGTTTCTAACCATCCACTCATTTTTGCTCAATCGGCTGTGTTATGGTAATACACATATGGTAGTACATAAAAATAATAGTGAAAACTCAATCCGGTTGATCTTTTGAGTCCGCTTCAAGACAGGATAACTAGTGACCCAATCTTGGGGCTCTCTTGCGCCTATATTTTTTTCTGCTTAACTCTTATACATAGAAAATGAGACTTAATATTTTGACTGCTAATTTTTATTTATATAAGCTGTTTTCTTTCACTCATATAACTATCTGATTTAGTTCATTAATCCGAATAATAAATATAAAAATGAGGATATCTATTCAATGCATTTCAACCCTTTTCTCGAAAAAAAGTGGGAGAAGTTTATGTCTCAACGAATCACACGTAGAGATATTGATAATACACATAGAGTTAATGGTATTTCATAACTAATTGATTGAGCAGCAGCTCGTAGACCACCTAAGAAGGAATATTTATTATTGGATCCATATCCTGACATAAGAAGTCCGATGGGAGCAACACTTGAAATGGCAATCCATAAAAAAACACCGATAGGTAGATCGGCTAAAACAAGGCGATAACCAAAAGGAATTACTGAATAGCTTAGTAAAATTGATATGACTGCTATCGATGGTCCCATACTGAATAAGCGAGTATCACCTCTAGATGGAAGCAGATTTTCTTTAAAAAGTAGTTTTGTACCATCTGCTAAAGCTTGAAGAACTCCCAAAGGACCAGCATATTCAGGTCCAATCCGTTGTTGTATTCCTGCGGATATTTCTCTTTCTAACCATACAATTACTAGTACGCCTATTGTGATTCCCAATACAGTAGTCAAAATAGGGACAAGTACCCATAGAATTCCATAGAATTCTTTTAAGAATTCCAATCTCGAAAAAGAATTGATATCTTGGACTTGTGATGTATCAATTATCATTTTAACGATCAACTTCTCCCATAATGATATCTATGCTACCTAGTATTGTCATAATATCAGCCAATTTCATTCTTTTAACTAACTGAGGAAGAATTTGCAAATTGATAAAACCCGGCGGGCGAATTTTCCACCTCCAAGGAAAACCACCCTGATCCCCTATCAAAAAAATGCCCAATTCTCCTTTGGGGGCTTCGACTCTCACATAAAGTTCTTGTTTCGCCAATTCAAAAGTTGGCGAAGGTTTTTTACTAATGAATCGATAGTCAAAGTCATTCCATTCCGGAGACCTTGCTCGATCAAAAGATCGTATTTCTAAATTTTCATAAGGTCCCCCTGGAATTCCTTCCAAAGCTTGTTGAATAATTTTTACGGATTCCGTCATCTCAGCAAGTCTGACTAAATAACGAGCTAATGAATCGCCTTCTTTTTGCCACTGAACTTCCCAATCAAATTCGTCATAACACTCATAACGATCAACTTTACGAAGATCCCATGGTATTCCGGAAGCTCGTAGCATTGGTCCTGATAACCCCCAATTTATGACCTCTTCTCCAGAAATAATACCTACTCCCTCAACTCGTTCTAAAAAAATAGGATTTTGTGTAATAAGTTTTTGATATTCAGCAACCGCTGTCAAAAAATAATCGCAGAAATCCAAACATTTATCTATCCATCCATGAGGTAGATCAGCCGCGACTCCCCCGATACGAAAAAAATTATGCATCATTCTCATACCGGTGGCTGCTTCGAATAGATCATATACTAATTCTCGTTCTCTGAAAATATAGAAGAAGAGGAGTCTGTGCGCCAATATCCGCCATAAAAGGGCCAAGCCATAACAGATGAGAAGCTATACGACTCAACTCCAACATAATTACTCTGATATAGCTAGCTCTTTTGGGGACTTGAATATTTCCCAACTGTTCTGGACCATTTACGGTTATTGCTTCTGTAAACATAGTAGCTAAATAATCCCAACGTGTTACATAAGGTAGATATTGTATAATTGTTCGGTTTTCTGCAATTTTTTCCATCCCTCTGTGTAAATAACCCAATATTGGTTCACAGTCAATAACATCTTCACCATCCAAAGTAAGGATGAGTCGAAGAACACCGTGCATTGAGGGGTGGTGAGGTCCCATATTGACTATCATGAGGTCTTTTCTTGTAGCCGGTCCATTCATAAGTTTTTCCTCGATTCATCTTTCCATGAATTGCTGAAAATTAAAATAAGTTCATAAAAATGCAAGATCTAATAAATCAAATAATTAAAAATTACTTTTTAAATTACTGAGTTTTTGACTCCCGAATATCCAATTGATTAATTAATTCTTTATAACGCATTTTATTTTTCTTTGATAAATAAGAAAGTAATCGTTGGCGTTTTCCGAGAATTTTACGTAGACCTCTTTGAGATAAATAGTCTTTTTTGTGCAATTCCAAATGTGAAGTAAGTCTTCGTATCTTATTGGTGAAACTGACTACTTGAAATTCAACAGATCCTCCATTTTCTTTTTTTTCTTCTTGCGAAATAACTGAGCTGAATGAATTTTTTACCATAAAATTAAATCTCCTTAGCCTTCTTTTTTTTTATAAATTATTATTGATCAGTAATAATAATGTTACTCGTTTTAATTTGATATACACAATAATCTTACTTTGATTAAGAATTTCTATTCTTTTTTTTTTTAATAAAATCTAGCAATCCCTTTTTTGAAAATTTCAGATAGGTATACAAAAGTCTGGTATATTTTTGCATGCACAAAAAATATTTAGACTGCAATTTTCAATTTAAAATGAAATAAGAATATTTTCTTGATTCATTTCTAAATCTAATAGATACGTCATTAAATTCAATTAATATCATCTATCAGAATCTAAGAGAGTGCCATATGTGTATTTCTTTGTCTTCATATACCATATAAGGTACGGGCAATATAGGAAAAATGTAGCATTAACTAATTTGCAATTGTGGATACATATGGATCCTTAGCATACTAAAACGACTGCTATTATTGGTATCAAACCAATACCGATTCATACAAGCTAAATCTTCTAATCGATAATTGGGCCAAAGAAAGAACTTTAATTTTTTTAGTTGATTTTGATATCTATCAAGATGTTTGCTTGTTTTATCTAAAACTTGATCATCTGTTTTCACCTTATTTCCATTGTAAAATGCTGTATTTCTCTGGATATCATTTTTATTCCCAGAATTGAAACAAATTAGAATTCTAAACTCTCTACGACCTCTAGGGGATAAGATATTTTCCGGAACAAGCAAATCATAATAATTGCTGGTTCTATTTTCAGTCATTTTTTGAGGTATTGCAATGGATTCAGCAAAACTCCTCTTATAAGGATAGCCTTTTTCTTGATATTTTTGATTAAATTGGTACTTATTCTTATGAACTAATGAAATACCTATGGTTTGAGACATAATAAATTTTCCATCATTTTTTACAGACAGACGAATGGGTTCTATAATAAGTATTCCAGTTCTAATTAATTCTGAAAGAATCAAGCCCTTCGAAGATAGCAGAATATCCAGACTCAGGTTGCCATTTTGAATAGAGGATATATAAATTTGTTTGGGATCTAGCAGTCTAACCAGGAGACAACATATTTTGATGTTATTGAAAATTTTTTTATTTACGTATGCCGAACCATCCCATCTGCATTGAACACGAAAATATTTTTTTAGTAACAACTCAAACTCCTTGCTCATCTTTTTCGCGTATTGGTTTTGATTTATACGTTTTCTCCTATCTGCTACCGCAGAATCTTCTTGAAGATTTTTTTTGTGGTTTGAGTGAACTGAGTCAAGATCCTCTTTGGCCACAGATTCCTTTTCTGCTTTATTTCCATTTTCTAATTCAAAAGTTTTTTCCTTCGCTGATAGAAAAAGAGATCCTTTTTTCTTTTCAATGAGTTTTTTTTTTTTACTAAAAATTTCATTTCCATTCAATTTTTTTTCATTTCCATTCAAATTAAAAAGAAGTGATTTGATTGGTATCAGCCATGGATTAATCTTATATGCATTATAAAGTATCAAAAATTCTGGAAAGACCCACCCACGTTTCAAATTCGATCTGGAACCACTTAGTATTTCTTCATTCATTCTCATCCAATCAAAAAAAGTTTGTTTTTTTTTGTTGGATCGGTTGCTTTTTTTTATCTTGATTAATTGTCAGATAAAACAAATGTTTCTTATTTATTTTTTTAATTAGTTGAAAATGATTAACCCCAGTTTTAGTATTTTTTTTACTGTTCGTGTCAGCCTCAATATGGATCCAGGATCGAATATCGACCTTATTTTTAATAGAAAAATGCAGCATTCTCCAATCAAAATATTTTCTATCCATAGTTTTTTCCAGATCTATAATATCATCTTCTCGTAGATAATTATTGATAAGGATATCAGTCAGTATATCAATAAATTTACATTTATCCGTGTTGTACTTATAAGAACTTTCTTGATTATTTTTTACTTCTACTGGTAATTCAACAATATATGAATCTTTATTATCTTCATAATTAATAGATTTATATGATAAACAATCATATATATATTTTTTTATTTTCTTATCTTTTTTATTCGGTAATGAGTCGTCTATTTCAAAATGATTTTGTTTTTTGTAAGCAATTAATCGGTTTTTTTCATCTGAAAAACATTGGTTAAAATCTTTATTTTTACGATCTTGCTTAACTCTATTTCGCCATTTTTGGGGGAGTAATTTTGACCATCTAATCGGATATAAATCCAAGTTATAATGACCCCTTAACCAGTTTTTCCATTGATTTCTCATTCCAGAATTTTCAAGATTATTTTGTTTTAGGTCGGAATGTAATATTTCGTGTGCTCCAACAACTTCAACAAAATAATCCTCTATTTCATTCTTAAGAAAACGAGATGTTCCGTGATATTGAAAGACAGGTCTTAACTTAGATAAATTAATAATTTGTGTTTGTGATAATTTGTAAAATAAATATGCTTGCGACAAGTATGATAAGTCCAAAAAGATCTTTCCATTCTTATTAGTAATATTGGAAAGTGACTTTTTGATAGTTGAAATAAAGTCAATTATACTTTGATTTGTTTTATCAATTCTTTCTTGATTTGATTCATTATTGAAAATGGATTTAGTAAATTTTTTTTTTTATTGATTCAATAAAAAGTTGGCCATTCCTCGGCATATTAATCATACGTTGAAAACATATACATAGATATTTTTCAACAAAAAAATTTAGAAAATGATGCGATTTACGAATTAATCGTACATTTCTTTTTTTTAATATCTTTAAAATATTTTTCTGAGATTCAAATATTTTATCATCATAACTTATTTTGTTAGGACTAATTTCTGTATTTAGCAACTCTTGTTTCGTGTCTTTTCTAATTTTTTCAATTTTTTTTAGTATGGTGTTTGTTCTATCAGTCAAATCTTTCATTTTTTTTTCTCTCAATGAAAAATTTGTCCAATCCATAGAACTAATTACAATGGACGAGTCTTGGATCATTCGATTACTTATTATCGAATTTTTTTCGTTTTTAGCTTGATTCAACTTGTATATTTCTTTCAATTGAAATAATGGAATTGGGGTTCTTTGTAAAAGTGCTTTTATTCCTTCTTTTATCTTTATAAATAAAATGTTTTCGGTGACCTCTTTTTTTTTTTCTTTTGAAAAATTTATAATTTCTTTGAAAATTTTTATAAACAACTTTGTTCTTAAAAGTCTTCCAATACACATCTTTGTCCAGTTTTTTAAATTTTTTGCTCTTTCGGTTATTAACTCGGGTTCAAAAAACGAAAGGTTTCTTGTGCCAGTACCAAAAGGAAGGTCAGTTTCCATTCCCAAAATTGTTAAAAAAGAAAAATCCCTTTTCTTTTTTATTGAATCAGGGGATTCTAACCTAGATTTGGGCCACGGTTTCAGACGAAAAGGAAATAAGATCTTTATTTGAATACCGTCTGTTAACCAATTTTTTGGAAATTCGTTTTCTGATAATGGAATACCATTATATGTGCACTTTATATGAATTTCTTTATTCCAATTTTGAAAATCCTCATACCAGTCAGGAACTGCAAATAATAGCATACGGGTAAGGTTTTTAGCTATTATCAATGAGGGTAAGACAATATATTTTCTAATAATTGATTGAGTTATTAACAAATATTACTTGAGCAAATCGAATGCTATCCCAGAGTTCTCCTATTTCTATACGTCTTTCTTCTAAGGTGCTTTTCAACAACTTTCTACTTTTTTGCATATTTTCGCTTCTCGTTTCTTCTCTATTATTCGAAATAGTCAATTCTGTGTTTGTCCATATCCAAGGTCTAAAAAGTTTTTTTCATTAGACCAGGAATATCAAAAAAACGAGATTTGGCTACTCTGTCAAAAAAAAAGAAAAGAATGTA
>NW_026123963.1:0-118967 GCF_025177605.1 Cucumis melo
CGGGGCATTCCCGCTCGCGTTTTCTTGGGACGAGCACCGGAAGTCCTCGAGCTCGGCCCGTTTCCTTCGCTGCAAGTGCATTTCCAGTGGTTTCTGACACCGGACGAGCGTTCGCCACTCGTTGGAAGCTTCGGCCATCTTTTGGACCGTTTTGGGTCGCACCACAGTTCTCCCTCCAACGAGCTCGCTTCCCGACCTATACCTCCGGAAAACGTGTCAGGGAGCATGCCAGGAGTGTGTGTTGAAGTCCTCGGAGCACGAGACCCGAAGATCGAAAGACTTATGACCAATACGGAGCAAAGGGAAGAAACCGTCGGGGGGACCGCTTTTTACCCCAGGACGAGAAAACTGAGTCCGGGGCATTCCCGCTCGCGTTTTCTTGGGACGAGCACCGGAAGTCCTCGAGCTCCCTTCGCTGCAAGTGCATTTCCAGTGGTTTCTGACACCGGACGAGCGTTCGCCACTCGAGCGTTCGCCACGAGCTTCGGCCATCTTTTGGACCGTTTTGGGTCGCACCACAGTTCTCCCTCCAACGAGCTCGCTTCCCGACCTATACCTCCGGAAAACGTGTCAGGGAGCATGCCAGGAGTGTGGGTTGAAGTCCTCGGAGCACGAGACCCGAAGATCGAAGATTATGACCAATACGGAGCAAAGGGAAGAAACCGTCGGGGGACCGCTTTTTACCCCAGGACGAGAAAACTGAGTCCGGGGCATTCCCGCCCGCGTTTTCTTGGGACGAGCACCGGAAGTCCTCGAGCTCGGCCCGTTTCCTTCGCTGCAAGTGCATTTCCAGTGGTTTCTGACACCGGACGAGGCGTTCGCCACTCGTTGGAAGCTTCGGCCATCTTTTGGGACCGTTTTGGGTCGCACCACAGTTCTCCCTCCAACGAGCTCGCTTCCCGACCTATACCTCCGGAAAACGTGTCAGGGAGCATGCCAGGAGTGTGGGTTGAAGTCCTCGGAGCACGAGACCCGAAGATCGAAAGACTTATGACCAATACGGAGCAAAGGGAAGAAACCGTCGGGGGACCGCTTTTTACCCCAGGACGAGAAAACTGAGTCCGGGGCATTCCCGCTCGCGTTTTCTTGGGACGAGCACCGGAAGTCCTCGAGCTCGGCCCGTTTCCTTCGCTGCAAGTGCATTTCCAGTGGTTTCTGACACCGGACGAGCGTTCGCCACTCGTTGGAAGCTTCGGCCATCTTTTGGACCGTTTTGGGTCGCACCACAGTTCTCCCTCCAACGAGCTCGCTTCCCGACCTATACCTCCGGAAAACGTGTCAGGGAGCATGCCAGGAGTGTGGGTTGAAGTCCTCGGAGCACGAGACCCGAAGATCGAAAGACTTATGACCAATACGGAGCAAAGGGAAGAAACCGTCGGGGGACCGCTTTTTACCCCAGGACGAGAAAACTGAGTCCGGGGCATTCCCGCTCGCGTTTTCTTGGGACGAGCACCGGAAGTCCTCGAGCTCGGCCCGTTTCCTTCGCTGCAAGTGCATTTCCAGTGGTTTCTGACACCGGACGAGCGTTCGCCACTCGTTGGAAGCTTCGGCCATCTTTTGGACCGTTTTGGGTCGCACCACAGTTCTCCCTCCAACGAGCTCGCTTCCCGACCTATACCTCCGGAAAACGTGTCAGGGAGCATGCCAGGAGTGTGGGTTGAAGTCCTCGGAGCACGAGACCCGAAGATCGAAAGACTTATGACCAATACGGAGCAAAGGGAAGAAACCGTCGGGGGACCGCTTTTTACCCCAGGACGAGAAAACTGAGTCCGGGGCATTCCCGCTCGCGTTTTCTTGGGACGAGCACCGGAAGTCCTCGAGCTCGGCCCGTTTCCTTCGCTGCAAGTGCATTTCCAGTGGTTTCTGACACCGGACGAGCGTTCGCCACTCGTTGGAAGCTTCGGCCATCTTTTGGACCGTTTTGGGTCGCACCACAGTTCTCCCTCCAACGAGCTCGCTTCCCGACCTATACCTCCGGAAAACGTGTCAGGGAGCATGCCAGGAGTGTGGGTTGAAGTCCTCGGAGCACGAGACCCGAAGATCGAAAGACTTATGACCAATACGGAGCAAAGGGAAGAAACCGTCGGGGGACCGCTTTTTACCCCAGGACGAGAAAACTGAGTCCGGGGCATTCCCGCTCGCGTTTTCTTGGGACGAGCACCGGAAGTCCTCGAGCTCGGCCCGTTTCCTTCGCTGCAAGTGCATTTCCAGTGGTTTCTGACACCGGACGAGCGTTCGCCACTCGTTGGAAGCTTCGGCCATCTTTTGGACCGTTTTGGGTCGCACCACAGTTCTCCCTCCAACGAGCTCGCTTCCCGACCTATACCTCCGGAAAACGTGTCAGGGAGCATGCCAGGAGTGTGGGTTGAAGTCCTCGGAGCACGAGACCCGAAGATCGAAAGACTTATGACCAATACGGAGCAAAGGGAAGAAACCGTCGGGGGACCGCTTTTTACCCCAGGACGAGAAAACTGAGTCCGGGGCATTCCCGCTCGCGTTTTCTTGGGACGAGCACCGGAAGTCCTCGAGCTCGGCCCGTTTCCTTCGCTGCAAGTGCATTTCCAGTGGTTTCTGACACCGGACGAGCGTTCGCCACTCGTTGGAAGCTTCGGCCATCTTTTGGACCGTTTTGGGTCGCACCACAGTTCTCCCTCCAACGAGCTCGCTTCCCGACCTATACCTCCGGAAAACGTGTCAGGGAGCATGCCAGGAGTGTGGGTTGAAGTCCTCGGAGCACGAGACCCGAAGATCGAAAGACTTATGACCAATACGGAGCAAAGGGAAGAAACCGTCGGGGGACCGCTTTTTACCCCAGGACGAGAAAACTGAGTCCGGGGCATTCCCGCTCGCGTTTTCTTGGGACGAGCACCGGAAGTCCTCGAGCTCGGCCCGTTTCCTTCGCTGCAAGTGCATTTCCAGTGGTTTCTGACACCGGACGAGCGTTCGCCACTCGTTGGAAGCTTCGGCCATCTTTTGGACCGTTTTGGGTCGCACCACAGTTCTCCCTCCAACGAGCTCGCTTCCCGACCTATACCTCCGGAAAACGTGTCAGGGAGCATGCCAGGAGTGTGGGTTGAAGTCCTCGGAGCACGAGACCCGAAGATCGAAAGACTTATGACCAATACGGAGCAAAGGGAAGAAACCGTCGGGGGACCGCTTTTTACCCCAGGACGAGAAAACTGAGTCCGGGGCATTCCCGCTCGCGTTTTCTTGGGACGAGCACCGGAAGTCCTCGAGCTCGGCCCGTTTCCTTCGCTGCAAGTGCATTTCCAGTGGTTTCTGACACCGGACGAGCGTTCGCCACTCGTTGGAAGCTTCGGCCATCTTTTGGACCGTTTTGGGTCGCACCACAGTTCTCCCTCCAACGAGCTCGCTTCCCGACCTATACCTCCGGAAAACGTGTCAGGGAGCATGCCAGGAGTGTGGGTTGAAGTCCTCGGAGCACGAGACCCGAAGATCGAAAGACTTATGACCAATACGGAGCAAAGGGAAGAAACCGTCGGGGGACCGCTTTTTACCCCAGGACGAGAAAACTGAGTCCGGGGCATTCCCGCTCGCGTTTTCTTGGGACGAGCACCGGAAGTCCTCGAGCTCGGCCCGTTTCCTTCGCTGCAAGTGCATTTCCAGTGGTTTCTGACACCGGACGAGCGTTCGCCACTCGTTGGAAGCTTCGGCCATCTTTTGGACCGTTTTGGGTCGCACCACAGTTCTCCCTCCAACGAGCTCGCTTCCCGACCTATACCTCCGGAAAACGTGTCAGGGAGCATGCCAGGAGTGTGGGTTGAAGTCCTCGGAGCACGAGACCCGAAGATCGAAAGACTTATGACCAATACGGAGCAAAGGGAAGAAACCGTCGGGGGACCGCTTTTTACCCCAGGACGAGAAAACTGAGTCCGGGGCATTCCCGCTCGCGTTTTCTTGGGACGAGCACCGGAAGTCCTCGAGCTCGGCCCGTTTCCTTCGCTGCAAGTGCATTTCCAGTGGTTTCTGACACCGGACGAGCGTTCGCCACTCGTTGGAAGCTTCGGCCATCTTTTGGACCGTTTTGGGTCGCACCACAGTTCTCCCTCCAACGAGCTCGCTTCCCGACCTATACCTCCGGAAAACGTGTCAGGGAGCATGCCAGGAGTGTGGGTTGAAGTCCTCGGAGCACGAGACCCGAAGATCGAAAGACTTATGACCAATACGGAGCAAAGGGAAGAAACCGTCGGGGGACCGCTTTTTACCCCAGGACGAGAAAACTGAGTCCGGGGCATTCCCGCTCGCGTTTTCTTGGGACGAGCACCGGAAGTCCTCGAGCTCGGCCCGTTTCCTTCGCTGCAAGTGCATTTCCAGTGGTTTCTGACACCGGACGAGCGTTCGCCACTCGTTGGAAGCTTCGGCCATCTTTTGGACCGTTTTGGGTCGCACCACAGTTCTCCCTCCAACGAGCTCGCTTCCCGACCTATACCTCCGGAAAACGTGTCAGGGAGCATGCCAGGAGTGTGGGTTGAAGTCCTCGGAGCACGAGACCCGAAGATCGAAAGACTTATGACCAATACGGAGCAAAGGGAAGAAACCGTCGGGGGACCGCTTTTTACCCCAGGACGAGAAAACTGAGTCCGGGGCATTCCCGCTCGCGTTTTCTTGGGACGAGCACCGGAAGTCCTCGAGCTCGGCCCGTTTCCTTCGCTGCAAGTGCATTTCCAGTGGTTTCTGACACCGGACGAGCGTTCGCCACTCGTTGGAAGCTTCGGCCATCTTTTGGACCGTTTTGGGTCGCACCACAGTTCTCCCTCCAACGAGCTCGCTTCCCGACCTATACCTCCGGAAAACGTGTCAGGGAGCATGCCAGGAGTGTGGGTTGAAGTCCTCGGAGCACGAGACCCGAAGATCGAAAGACTTATGACCAATACGGAGCAAAGGGAAGAAACCGTCGGGGGACCGCTTTTTACCCCAGGACGAGAAAACTGAGTCCGGGGCATTCCCGCTCGCGTTTTCTTGGGACGAGCACCGAAAGTCCTCGAGCTCGGCCCGTTTCCTTCGCTGCAAGTGCATTTCCAGTGGTTTCTGACACCGGACGAGCGTTCGCCACTCGTTGGAAGCTTCGGCCATCTTTTGGACCGTTTTGGGTCGCACCACAGTTCTCCCTCCAACGAGCTCGCTTCCCGACCTATACCTCCGGAAAACGTGTCAGGGAGCATGCCAGGAGTGTGGGTTGAAGTCCTCGGAGCACGAGACCCGAAGATCGAAAGACTTATGACCAATACGGAGCAAAGGGAAGAAACCGTCGGGGGACCGCTTTTTACCCCAGGACGAGAAAACTGAGTCCGGGGCATTCCCGCTCGCGTTTTCTTGGGACGAGCACCGGAAGTCCTCGAGCTCGGCCCGTTTCCTTCGCTGCAAGTGCATTTCCAGTGGTTTCTGACACCGGACGAGCGTTCGCCACTCGTTGGAAGCTTCGGCCATCTTTTGGACCGTTTTGGGTCGCACCACAGTTCTCCCTCCAACGAGCTCGCTTCCCGACCTATACCTCCGGAAAACGTGTCAGGGAGCATGCCAGGAGTGTGGGTTGAAGTCCTCGGAGCACGAGACCCGAAGATCGAAAGACTTATGACCAATACGGAGCAAAGGGAAGAAACCGTCGGGGGACCGCTTTTTACCCCAGGACGAGAAAACTGAGTCCGGGGCATTCCCGCTCGCGTTTTCTTGGGACGAGCACCGAAAGTCCTCGAGCTCGGCCCGTTTCCTTCGCTGCAAGTGCATTTCCAGTGGTTTCTGACACCGGACGAGCGTTCGCCACTCGTTGGAAGCTTCGGCCATCTTTTGGACCGTTTTGGGTCGCACCACAGTTCTCCCTCCAACGAGCTCGCTTCCCGACCTATACCTCCGGAAAACGTGTCAGGGAGCATGCCAGGAGTGTGGGTTGAAGTCCTCGGAGCACGAGACCCGAAGATCGAAAGACTTATGACCAATACGGAGCAAAGGGAAGAAACCGTCGGGGGACCGCTTTTTACCCCAGGACGAGAAAACTGAGTCCGGGGCATTCCCGCTCGCGTTTTCTTGGGACGAGCACCGGAAGTCCTCGAGCTCGGCCCGTTTCCTTCGCTGCAAGTGCATTTCCAGTGGTTTCTGACACCGGACGAGCGTTCGCCACTCGTTGGAAGCTTCGGCCATCTTTTGGACCGTTTTGGGTCGCACCACAGTTCTCCCTCCAACGAGCTCGCTTCCCGACCTATACCTCCGGAAAACGTGTCAGGGAGCATGCCAGGAGTGTGGGTTGAAGTCCTCGGAGCACGAGACCCGAAGATCGAAAGACTTATGACCAATACGGAGCAAAGGGAAGAAACCGTCGGGGGACCGCTTTTTACCCCAGGACGAGAAAACTGAGTCCGGGGCATTCCCGCTCGCGTTTTCTTGGGACGAGCACCGGAAGTCCTCGAGCTCGGCCCGTTTCCTTCGCTGCAAGTGCATTTCCAGTGGTTTCTGACACCGGACGAGCGTTCGCCACTCGTTGGAAGCTTCGGCCATCTTTTGGACCGTTTTGGGTCGCACCACAGTTCTCCCTCCAACGAGCTCGCTTCCCGACCTATACCTCCAGAAAACGTGTCAGGGAGCATGCCAGGAGTGTGGGTTGAAGTCCTCGGAGCACGAGACCCGAAGATCGAAAGACTTATGACCAATACGGAGCAAAGGGAAGAAACCGTCGGGGGACCGCTTTTTACCCCAGGACGAGAAAACTGAGTCCGGGGCATTCTCGCTCGCGTTTTCTTGGGACGAGCACCGGAAGTCCTCGAGCTCGGCCCGTTTCCTTCGCTGCAAGTGCATTTCCAGTGGTTTCTGACACCGGACGAGCGTTCGCCACTCGTTGGAAGCTTCGGCCATCTTTTGGACCGTTTTGGGTCGCACCACAGTTCTCCCTCCAACGAGCTCGCTTCCCGACCTATACCTCCGGAAAACGTGTCAGGGAGCATGCCAGGAGTGTGGGTTGAAGTCCTCGGAGCACGAGACCCGAAGATCGAAAGACTTATGACCAATACGGAGCAAAGGGAAGAAACCGTCGGGGGACCGCTTTTTACCCCAGGACGAGAAAACTGAGTCCGGGGCATTCCCGCTCGCGTTTTCTTGGGACGAGCACCGGAAGTCCTCGAGCTCGGCCCGTTTCCTTCGCTGCAAGTGCATTTCCAGTGGTTTCTGACACCGGACGAGCGTTCGCCACTCGTTGGAAGCTTCGGCCATCTTTTGGACCGTTTTGGGTCGCACCACAGTTCTCCCTCCAACGAGCTCGCTTCCCGACCTATACCTCCGGAAAACGTGTCAGGGAGCATGCCAGGAGTGTGGGTTGAAGTCCTCGGAGCACGAGACCCGAAGATCGAAAGACTTATGACCAATACGGAGCAAAGGGAAGAAACCGTCGGGGGACCGCTTTTTACCCCAGGACGAGAAAACTGAGTCCGAGGCATTCCCGCTCGCGTTTTCTTGGGACGAGCACCGGAAGTCCTCGAGCTCGGCCCGTTTCCTTCGCTGCAAGTGCATTTCCAGTGGTTTCTGACACCGGACGAGCGTTCGCCACTCGTTGGAAGCTTCGGCCATCTTTTGGACCGTTTTGGGTCGCACCACAGTTCTCCCTCCAACGAGCTCGCTTCCCGACCTATACCTCCGGAAAACGTGTCAGGGAGCATGCCAGGAGTGTGGGTTGAAGTCCTCGGAGCACGAGACCCGAAGATCGAAAGACTTATGACCAATACGGAGCAAAGGGAAGAAACCGTCGGGGGACCGCTTTTTACCCAGGACGAGAAAACTGAGTCCGGGGCATTCCCGCTCGCGTTTTCTTGGGACGAGCACCGGAAGTCCTCGAGCTCGGCCCGTTTCCTTCGCTGCAAGTGCATTTCCAGTGGTTTCTGACACCGGACGAGCGTTCGCCACTCGTTGGAAGCTTCGGCCATCTTTTGGACCGTTTTGGGTCGCACCACAGTTCTCCCTCCAACGAGCTCGCTTCCCGACCTATACCTCCGGAAAACGTGTCAGGGAGCATGCCAGGAGTGTGGGTTGAAGTCCTCGGAGCACGAGACCCGAAGATCGAAAGACTTATGACCAATACGGAGCAAAGGGAAGAAACCGTCGGGGGACCGCTTTTTACCCCAGGACGAGAAAACTGAGTCCGGGGCATTCTCGCTCGCGTTTTCTTGGGACGAGCACCGGAAGTCCTCGAGCTCGGCCCGTTTCCTTCGCTGCAAGTGCATTTCCAGTGGTTTCTGACACCGGACGAGCGTTCGCCACTCGTTGGAAGCTTCGGCCATCTTTTGGACCGTTTTGGGTCGCACCACAGTTCTCCCTCCAACGAGCTCGCTTCCCGACCTATACCTCCGGAAAACGTGTCAGGGAGCATGCCAGGAGTGTGGGTTGAAGTCCTCGGAGCACGAGACCCGAAGATCGAAAGACTTATGACCAATACGGAGCAAAGGGAAGAAACCGTCGGGGGACCGCTTTTTACCCCAGGACGAGAAAACTGAGTCCGGGGCATTCCCGCTCGCGTTTTCTTGGGACGAGCACCGGAAGTCCTCGAGCTCGGCCCGTTTCCTTCGCTGCAAGTGCATTTCCAGTGGTTTCTGACACCGGACGAGCGTTCGCCACTCGTTGGAAGCTTCGGCCATCTTTTGGACCGTTTTGGGTCGCACCACAGTTCTCCCTCCAACGAGCTCGCTTCCCGACCTATACCTCCGGAAAACGTGTCAGGGAGCATGCCAGGAGTGTGGGTTGAAGTCCTCGGAGCACGAGACCCGAAGATCGAAAGACTTATGACCAATACGGAGCAGAGGGATGAAGCCGTCGGGGGACCGCTTTTTACCCCAGGACGAGAAAACTGAGTCCGGGGCATTCCCGCTCGAGTTTTCTTGGGACGAGCACCGGAAGTCCTCGAGCTCAGCCCGTTTCCTTCGCTGCAAGTGCATTTCCAGTGGTTTCTGACACCGGACGAGCGTTCGCCACTCGTTGGAAGCTTCGGCCATCTTTTGGACCGTTTTGGGTCGCACCACAGTTCTCCCTCCAACGAGCTCGCTTCCCGACCTATACCTCCGGAAAACGTGTCAGGGAGCATGCCAGGAGTGTGGGTTGAAGTCCTCGGAGCACGAGACCCGAAGATCGAAAGACTTATGACCAATACGGAGCAAAGGGAAGAAACCGTCGGGGGACCGCTTTTTACCCCAGGACGAGAAAACTGAGTCCGGGGCATTCCCGCTCGCGTTTTCTTGGGACGAGCACCGGAAGTCCTCGAGCTCGGCCCGTTTCCTTCGCTGCAAGTGCATTTCCAGTGGTTTCTGACACCGGACGAGCGTTCGCCACTCGTTGGAAGCTTCGGCCATCTTTTGGACCGTTTTGGGTCGCACCACAGTTCTCCCTCCAACGAGCTCGCTTCCCGACCTATACCTCCGGAAAACGTGTCAGGGAGCATGCCAGGAGTGTGGGTTGAAGTCCTCGGAACACGAGACCCGAAGATCGAAAGACTTATGACCAATACGGAGCAAAGGGAAGAAACCGTCGGGGGACCGCTTTTTACCCCAGGACGAGAAAACTGAGTCCGGGGCATTCCCGCTTGCGTTTTCTTGGGACGAGCACCGGAAGTCCTCGAGATCAGCCCGTTTCCTTCGTTGCAAGTGCATTTCCAGTGGTTTCTGACACCGGACGAGCGTTCGCCACTCGTTGGAAGCTTCGGCCATCTTTTGGACCGTTTTGGGTCGCACCACAGTTCTCCCTCCAACGAGCTCGCTTCCCGACCTATACCTCCGGAAAACGTGTCAGGGAGCATGCCAGGAGTGTGGGTTGAAGTCCTCGGAGCACGAGACCCGAAGATCGAAAGACTTATGACCAATACGGAGCAAAGGGAAGAAACCGTCGGGGGACCGCTTTTTACCCCAGGACGAGAAAACTGAGTCCGGGGCATTCCCGCTCGCGTTTTCTTGGGACGAGCACCGGAAGTCCTCGAGCTCGGCCCGTTTCCTTCGCTGCAAGTGCATTTCCAGTGGTTTCTGACACCGGACGAGCGTTCGCCACTCGTTGGAAGCTTCGGCCATCTTTTGGACCGTTTTGGGTCGCACCACAGTTCTCCCTCCAACGAGCTCGCTTCCCGACCTATACCTCCGGAAAACGTGTCAGGGAGCATGCCAGGAGTGTGGGTTGAAGTCCTCGGAGCACGAGACCCGAAGATCGAAAGACTTATGACCAATACGGAGCAAAGGGAAGAAACCGTCGGGGGACCGCTTTTTACCCCAGGACGAGAAAACTGAGTCCGGGGCATTCCCGCTCGCGTTTTCTTGGGACGAGCACCGGAAGTCCTCGAGCTCGGCCCGTTTCCTTCGCTGCAAGTGTATTTCCAGTGGTTTCTGACACCGGACGAGCGTTCGCCACTCGTTGGAAGCTTCGGCCATCTTTTGGACCGTTTTGGGTCGCACCACAGTTCTCCCTCCAACGAGCTCGCTTCCCGACCTATACCTCCGGAAAACGTGTCAGGGAGCATGCCAGGAGTGTGGGTTGAAGTCCTCGGAGCACGAGATCCGAAGATCGAAAGACTTATGACCAATACGGAGCAAAGGGAAGAAACCGTCGGGGGACCGCTTTTTACCCCAGGACGAGAAAACTGAGTCCGGGGCATTCCCGCTCGCGTTTTCTTGGGACGAGCACCGAAAGTCCTCGAGCTCAGCCCGTTTCCTTCGCTGCAAGTGCATTTCCAGTGGTTTCTGACACCGGACGAGCGTTCGCCACTCGTTGGAAGCTTCGGCCATCTTTTGGACCGTTTTGGGTCGCACCACAGTTCTCCCTCCAACGAGCTTGCTTCCCGACCTATACCTCCGGAAAACGTGTCAGGGAGCATGCCAGGAGTGTGGGTTGAAGTCCTCGGAGCACGAGACCCGAAGATCGAAAGACTTATGACCAATACGGAGCAAAGGGAAGAAACCGTCGGGGGACCGCTTTTTACCCCAGGACGAGAAAACTGAGTCCGGGGCATTCCCGCTCGCGTTTTCTTGGGACGAGCACCGGAAGTCCTCGAGCTCAGCCCGTTTCCTTCGCTGCAAGTGCAGCTCCAGTGGTTTCTGACACCGGACGAGCGTTCGCCACTCGTTGGAAGCTTCGGCCATCTTTTGGACCGTTTTGGGTCGCACCACAGTTCTCCCTCCAACGAGCTCGCTTCCCGACCTATACCTCCGGAAAACGTGTCAGGGAGCATGCCAGGAGTGTGGGTTGAAGTCCTCGGAGCACGAGACCCGAAGATCGAAAGACTTATGAGAAATACGGAGCAAAGGGAAGAAACCGTCGGGGGACCGCTTTTTACCCCAGGACGAGAAAACTGAGTCCAGGCATTCCCGCTCGCGTTTTCTTGGGACGAGCACCGGAAGTCCTCGAGCTCAGCCCGTTTCCTTCGCTGCAAGTGCATTTCCAGTGGTTTCTGACACCGGACGAGCGTTCGCCACTCGTTGGAAGCTTCGGCCATCTTTTGGACCGTTTTGGGTCGCACCACAGTTCTCCCTCCAACGAGCTCGCTTCCCCACCTATACCTCCGGAAAACGTGTCAGGGAGCATGCCAGGACTGTGGGTTGGAGTCGTCGGAGCACGAGACCCGAAGATCGAAAGACTTATGACCAATGCGGAGCAAAGGGAAGAAACCGTCGGGGGACCGCTTTTTACCCCAGGACGAGAAAACTGAGTCCGGGGCATTCCCGCTCGCGTTTTCTTGGGACGAGCACCGGAAGTCCTCGAGCTCAGCCCGTTTCCTTCGCTTCAAGTGCATTTCCAGTGGTTTCTGACACCGGACGAGCGTTCGCCACTCGTTGGAAGCTTCGGCCATCTTTTGGACCGTTTTGGGTCGCACCACAGTTCTCCCTCCAACGAGCTTGCTTCCCGACCTATACCTCCGGAAAACGTGTCAGGGAGCATGCCAGGAGTGTGGGTTGAAGTCCTCGGAGCACGAGACCCGAAGATCGAAAGACTTATGACCAATACGGAGCAAAGGGAAGAAACCGTCGGGGGACCGCTTTTTACCCCAGGACGAGAAAACTGAGTCCGGGGCATTCCCGCTCGCGTTTTCTTGGGACGAGCACCGGAAGTCCTCGAGCTCAGCCCGTTTCCTTCGCTGCAAGTGCAGCTCCAGTGGTTTCTGACACCGGACGAGCGTTCGCCACTCGTTGGAAGCTTCGGCCATCTTTTGGACCGTTTTGGGTCGCACCACAGTTCTCCCTCCAACGAGCTCGCTTCCCGACCTATACCTCCGGAAAACGTGTCAGGGAGCATGCCAGGAGTGTGGGTTGAAGTCCTCGGAGCACGAGACCCGAAGATCGAAAGACTTATGAGAAATACGGAGCAAAGGGAAGAAACCGTCGGGGGACCGCTTTTTACCCCAGGACGAGAAAACTGAGTCCAGGCATTCCCGCTCGCGTTTTCTTGGGACGAGCACCGGAAGTCCTCGAGCTCAGCCCGTTTCCTTCGCTGCAAGTGCATTTCCAGTGGTTTCTGACACCGGACGAGCGTTCGCCACTCGTTGGAAGCTTCGGCCATCTTTTGGACCGTTTTGGGTCGCAGCACAGTTCTCCCTCCAACGAGCTCGCTTCCCGACCTATACCTCCGGAAAACGTGTCAGGGAGCATGCCAGGAGTGTGGGTTGAAGTCCTCGGAGCACGAGACCCGAAGATCGAAAGACTTATGACCAATACGGAGCAAAGGGAAGAAACCGTCGGGGGACCGCTTTTTACCCCAGGACGAGAAAACTGAGTCCGGGGCATTCCCGCTCGCGTTTTCTTGGGACGAGCACCGGAAGTCCTCGAGCTCGACCCGTTTCCTTCGCTGCAAGTGCATTTCCAGTGGTTTCTGACACCGGACGAGCGTTCGCCACTCGTTGGAAGCTTCGGCCATCTTTTGGACCGTTTTGGGTCGCACCACAGTTCTCCCTCCAACGAGCTCGCTTCCCAACCTATACCTCCGGAAAACGTGTCAGGGAGCATGCCAGGAGTGTGGGTTGAAGTCCTCGGAGCACGAGACCCGAAGATCGAAAGACTTATGACCAATACGGAGCAAAGGGAAGAAACCGTCGGGGGACCGCTTTTTACCCCAGGACGAGAAAACTGAGTCCGGGGCATTCCCGCTCGCGTTTTCTTGGGACGAGCACCGGAAGTCCTCGAGCTCAACCCGTTTCCTTCGCTGCAAGTGCATCTCCAGTGGTTTCTGACACCGGACGAGCGTTCGCCACTCGTTGGAAGCTTCGGCCATCTTTTGGACCGTTTTGGGTCGCACCACAGTTCTCCCTCCAACGAGCTCGCTTCCCGACCTATACCTCCGGAAAACGTGTCAGGGAGCATGCCAGGAGTGTGGGTTGAAGTCCTCGGAGCACGAGACCCGAAGATCGAAAGACTTATGAGAAATACGGAGCAAAGGGAAGAAACCGTCGGGGGACCGCTTTTTACCCCAGGACGAGAAAACTGAGTCCGGGGCATTCCCGCTCGCGTTTTCTTGGGACGAGCACCGGAAGTCCTCGAGCTCAGCCCGTTTCCTTCGCTGCAAGTGCATTTCCAGTGGTTTCTGACACCGGACGAGCGTTCGCCACTCGTTGGAAGCTTCGGCCATCTTTTGGACCGTTTTGGGTCGCACCACAGTTCTCCCTCCAACGAGCTCGCTTCCTGACCTATACCTCCGGAAAACGTGTCATGGAGCATGCCAGGAGTGTGGGTTGAAGTCCTCGGAGCACGAGACCCGAAGATCGAAAGACTTATGACCAATACGGAGCAAAGGGAAGAAACCGTCGGGGGATCGCTTTTTACCCCATGACGAAAAAACTGAGTCCGGGGCATTCCCGCTCGCGTTTTCTTGGGACGAGCACCGGAAGTCCTCGAGCTCAGCCCATTTCCTTCGCTGCAAGTGCATCTCCAGTGGTTTCTGACACCGGACGAGCGTTCGCCACTCGTTGGAAGCTTCGGCCATCTTTTGGACCGTTTTGGGTCGCACCACAGTTCTCCCTCCAACGAGCTCGTTTCCCGACCTATACCTTCGGAAAACGTGTCAGGGAGCATGCCAGGAGTGTGGGTTGAAGTCCTCGGAGCACGAGACCCGAAGATCGAAAGACTTATGACCAATACGGAGCAAAGGGAAGAAACCGTCGGGGGACCGCTTTTTACCCCAGGACGAGAAAACTGAGTCCAGGGCATTCCCGCTCGCGTTTTCTTGGGACGAGCACCGGAAGTCCTCGAGCTCAGCCCGTTTCCTTCGCTGCAAGTGCATTTCCAGTGGTTTCTGACACCGGACGAGCGTTCGCCACTCGTTGGAAGCTTCGGCCATCTTTTGGACCGTTTTGGGTCGCACCACAGTTCTCCCTCCAACGAGCTCGCTTCCCGACCTATACCTCCGGAAAACGTGTCAGGGAGCATGCCAGGAGTGTGGGTTGAAGTCCTCGGAGCACGAGACCCAAAGATCGAAAGACTTATGACCAATACGGAGCAAAGGGAAGAAACCGTCGGGGGACCGCTTTTTACCCCAGGACGAGAAAACTGAGTCCGGGGCATTCCCGCTCGCGTTTTCTTGGGACGAGCACCGGAAGTCCTCGAGCTCAGCCTGTTTCCTTCGCTGCAAGTGCATTTCCAGTGGTTTCTGACACCGGACGAGCTTCGCCACTCGTTGGAAGCTTCGGCCATCTTTTGGACCGTTTTGGGTCGCACCACAGTTCTCCCTCCAACGAGCTCGCTTCCCCACCTATACCTCCGGAAAACGTGTCAGGGAGCATGCCAGGACTGTGGGTTGGAGTCGTCGGAGCACGAGACCCGAAGATCGAAAGACTTATGACCAATGCGGAGCAAAGGGAAGAAACCGTCGGGGGACCGCTTTTTACCCCAGGACGAGAAAACTGAGTCCGGGGCATTCCCGCTCGCGTTTTCTTGGGACGAGCACCGGAAGTCCTCGAGCTCAGCCCGTTTCCTTCGCTTCAAGTGCATTTCTAGTGGTTTCTGACACCGGACGAGCGTTCGCCACTCGTTGGAAGCTTCGGCCATCTTTTGGACCGTTTTGGGTCGCACCACAGTTCTCCCTCCAACGAGCTCGCTTCCCGACCTATACCTCCGGAAAACGTGTCAGGGAGCATGCCAGGAGTGTGGGTTGAAGTCCTTGGAGCACGAGACCCGAAGATCGAAAGACTTATGACCAATACGGAGCAAAGGGAAGAAACCGTCGGGGGACCGCTTTTTACCCCAGGACGAGAAAACTGAGTCCGGAGCATTCCCGCTCGCGTTTTCTTGGGACGAGCACCGGAAGTCCTCGAGCTCAGCCCGTTTCCTTCGCTGCAAGTGCATTTCCAGTGGTTTCTGACACCGGACGAGCGTTCGCCACTCGTTGGAAGCTTCGGCCATCTTTTGGACCGTTTTGGGTCGCACCACAGTTCTCCCTCCAACGAGCTCGCTTCCCGACCTATACCTCCGGAAAACGTGTCATGGAGCATGCCAGGAGTGTGGGTTGAAGTCCTCGGAGCACGAGACCCGAAGATCGAAAGACTTATGACCAATACGGAGCAAAGGGAAGAAACCGTCGGGGGACCGCTTTTTACCCCATGAATAGAAAACTGAGTCCGGGGCATTCCCGCTCGCGTTTTCTTGGGACGAGCACCGGAAGTCCTCGAGCTCAGCCCGTTTCCTTCGCTGCAAGTGCATTTCCAGTGGTTTCTGACACCGGACGAGCGTTCGCCACTCGTTGGAAGCTTCGGCCATCTTTGGGACTGTTTTGGGTCGCACCACAGTTCTCCCTCCAACGAGCTCGCTTCCCGACCTATACCTCCGGAAAACGTGTCAGGGAGCATGCCAGGAGTGTGGGTTGAAGTCCTCGGAGCACGAGACCCGAAGATCGAAAGACTTATGACCAATACGGAGCAAAGGGAAGAAACCGTCGGGGGACCGCTTTTTACCCCAGGACGAGAAAACTGAGTCCGGGGCATTCCCGCTCGCGTTTTCTTGGGACGAGCACTGGAAGTCCTCGAGCTCCGCCCGTTTCCTTCGATGCAAGTGCATTTCCAGTGGTTTCTGACACCGGACGAGCGTTCGCCACTCGTTGGAAGCTTCGGCCATCTTTTGGACCGTTTTGGGTCGCACCACAGTTCTCCCTCCAACGAGCTCGCTTCCCGACCTATACCTCCGGAAAACGTGTCAGGGAGCATGCCAGGAGTGTGGGTTGAAGTCCTCGGAGCACGAGACCCGAAGATCGAAAGACTTATGACCAATACGGAGCAAAGGGAAGAAGCCGTCGGGGGACCGCTTTTTACCCCAGGACGAGAAAACTGAGTCCGGGGCATTCCCGCTCGCGTTTTCTTGGGACGAGCACCGGAAGTCCTCGAGCTCAGCCCGTTTCCTTCGCTGCAAGTGCATTTCCAGTGGTTTCTGACACCGGACGAGCGTTCGCCACTCGTTGGAAGCTTCGGCCATCTTTTGGACCGTTTTGGGTCGCACCACAGTTCTCCCTCCAACGAGCTCGCTTCCCGACCTATACCTCCAGAAAACGTGTCAGGGAGCATGCCAGGAGTGTGGGTTGAAGTCCTCGGAGCACGAGACCCGAAGATCGAAAGACTTATGACCAATACGGAGCAAAGGGAAGAAACCGTCGGGGGACCGCTTTTTACCCCAGGACGAGAAAACTGAGTCCGGGGCATTCCCGCTCGCGTTTTCTTGGGACGAGCACCGGAAGTCATCGAGCTCAGCCCGTTTCCTTCGCTGCAAGTGCATTTCCAGTGGTTTCTGACACCGGACGAGCGTTCGCCACTCGTTGGAAGCTTCGGCCATCTTTTGGACCGTTTTGGGTCGCACCACAGTTCTCCCTCCAACGAGCTCGCTTCCCGACCTATACCTCCGGAAAACGTGTCAGGGAGCATGCCAGGAGTGTGGGTTGAAGTCCTCGGAGCACGAGACCCGAAGATCGAAAGACTTATGACCAATACGGAGCAAAGGGAAGAAACCGTCGGGGGACCGCTTTTTACCCCAGGACGAGAAAACTGAGTCCGGGGCATTCCCGCTCGCGTTTTCTTGGGACGAGCACCGGAAGTCCTCGAGCTCAGCCCGTTTCCTTCGCTGCAAGTGCATTTCCAGTGGTTTCTGACACCGGACGAGCGTTCGCCACTCGTTGGAAGCTTCGGCCATCTTTTGGACCGTTTTGGGTCGCACCACAGTTCTCCCTCCAACGAGCTCGCTTCCCGACCTATACCTCCGGAAAACGTGTCAGGGAGCATGCCAGGAGTGTGGGTTGAAGTCCTCGGAGCACGAGACCCGAAGATCGAAAGACTTATGACCAATACGGAGCAAAGGGAAGAAACCGTCGGGGGACCGCTTTTTACCCCAGGACGAGAAAACTGAGTCCGGGGCATTCCCGCTCGCGTTTTCTTGGGACGAGCACCGGAAGTCCTCGAGCTCAGCCCGTTTCCTTCGCTGCAAGTGCATTTCCAGTGGTTTCTGACACCGGACGAGCGTTCGCCACTCGTTGGAAGCTTCGGCCATCTTCTGGACCGTTTTGGGTCGCACCACAGTTCTCCCTCCAACGAGCTCGCTTCCCGACCTATACCTCCGGAAAACGTGTCAGGGAGCATGCCAGGAGTGTGGGTTGAAGTCCTCGGAGCACGAGACCCGAAGATCGAAAGACTTATGACCAATACGGAGCAAAGGGAAGAAACCGTCGGGGGACCGCTTTTTACCCCAGGACGAGAAAACTGAGTCCGGGGCATTCCCGCTCGCGTTTTCTTGGGACGAGCACCGGAAGTCCTCGAGCTCAGCCCGTTTCCTTCGCTGCAAGTGCATTTCCAGTGGTTTCTGACACCGGACGAGCGTTCGCCACTCGTTGGAAGCTTCGGCCATCTTTTGGACCGTTTTGGGTCGCACCACAGTTCTCCCTCCAACGAGCTCGCTTCCCGACCTATACCTCCAGAAAACGTGTCAGGGAGCATGCCAGGAGTGTGGGTTGAAGTCCTCGGAGCACGAGACCCGAAGATCGAAAGACTTATGACCAATACGGAGCAAAGGGAAGAAACCGTCAGGGGACCGCTTTTTACCCCAGGACGAGAAAACTGTGTCCGGGGCATTCCCGCTCGCGTTTTCTTGGGACGAGCACCGGAAGTCATCGAGCTCAGCCCGTTTCCTTCGCTGCAAGTGCATTTCCAGTGGTTTCTGACACCGGACGAGCGTTCGCCACTCGTTGGAAGCTTCGGCCATCTTTTGGACCGTTTTGGGTCGCACCACAGTTCTCCCTCCAACGAGCTCGCTTCCCGACCTATACCTCCGGAAAACGTGTCAGGGAGCATGCCAGGAGTGTGGGTTGAAGTCCTCGGAGCACGAGACCCGAAGATCGAAAGACTTATGACCAATACGGAGCAAAGGGAAGAAACCGTCGGGGGACCGCTTTTTACCCCAGGACGAGAAAACTGAGTCCGGGGCATTCCCGCTCGCGTTTTCTTGGGACGAGCACCGGAAGTCATCGAGCTCAGCCCGTTTCCTTCGCTGCAAGTGCATTTCCAGTGGTTTCTGACACCGGACGAGCGTTCGCCACTCGTTGGAAGCTTCGGCCATCTTTTGGACCGTTTTGGGTCGCACCACAGTTCTCCCTCCAACGAGCTCGCTTCCCGACCTATACCTCCGGAAAACGTGTCAGGGAGCATGCCAGGAGTGTGGGTTGAAGTCCTCGGAGCACGAGACCCGAAGATCGAAAGACTTATGACCAATACGGAGCAAAGGGAAGAAACCGTCGGGGGACCGCTTTTTACCCCAGGACGAGAAAACTGAGTCCGGGGCATTCCCGCTCGCGTTTTCTTGGGACGAGCACCGGAAGTCCTCGAGCTCAGCCCGTTTCCTTCGCTGCAAGTGCATTTCCAGTGGTTTCTGACACCGGACGAGCGTTCGCCACTCGTTGGAAGCTTCGGCCATCTTTTGGACCGTTTTGGGTCGCACCACAGTTCTCCCTCCAACGAGCTCGCTTCCCGACCTATACCTCCGGAAAACGTGTCAGGGAGCATGCCAGGAGTGTGGGTTGAAGTCCTCGGAGCACGAGACCCGAAGATCGAAAGACTTATGACCAATACGGAGCAAAGGGAAGAAACCGTCGGGGGACCGCTTTTTACCCCAGGACGAGAAAACTGAGTCCGGGGCATTCCCGCTCGCGTTTTCTTGGGACGAGCACCGGAAGTCCTCGAGCTCAGCCCGTTTCCTTCGGTGCAAGTGCATTTTCAGTGGTTTCTGACACCGGACGAGCGTTCGCCACTCGTTGGAAGCTTCGGCCATCTTTTGGACCGTTTTGGGTCGCACCACAGTTCTCCCTCCAACGAGCTCGCTTCCCGACCTATACCTCCGGAAAACGTGTCAGGGAGCATGCCAGGAGTGTGGGTTGAAGTCCTCGGAGCACGAGACCCGAAGATCGAAAGACTTATGACCAATACGGAGCAAAGGGAAGAAACCGTCGGGGGACCGCTTTTTACCCCAGGACGAGAAAACTGAGTCCGGGGCATTCCCGCTCGCGTTTTCTTGGGACGAGCACCGGAAGTCCTCGAGCTCAGCCCGTTTCCTTCGCTGCAAGTGCATTTCCAGTGGTTTCTGACACCGGACGAGCGTTCGCCACTCGTTGGAAGCTTCGGCCATCTTTTGGACCGTTTTGGGTCGCACCACAGTTCTCCCTCCAACGAGCTCGCTTCCCGACCTATACCTCCGGAAAACGTGTCAGGGAGCATGCCAGGAGTGTGGGTTGAAGTCCTCGGAGCACGAGACCCGAAGATCGAAAGACTTATGACCAATACGGAGCAAAGGGAAGAAACCGTCGGGGGACCGCTTTTTACCCCAGGACGAGAAAACTGAGTCCGGGGCATTCCCGCTCGTGTTTTCTTGGGACGAGCACCGGAAGTCCTCGAGCTCAGCCCGTTTCCTTCGCTGCAAGTGCATTTCCAGTGGTTTCTGACACCGGACGAGCGTTCGCCACTCGTTGGAAGCTTCGGCCATCTTTTGGACCGTTTTGGGTCGCACCACAGTTCTCCCTCCAACGAGCTCGCTTCCCGACCTATACCTCCGGAAAACGTGTCAGGGAGCATGCCAGGAGTGTGGGTTGAAGTCCTCGGAGCACGAGACCCGAAGATCGAAAGACTTATGACCAATACGGAGCAAAGGGAAGAAACCGTCGGGGGACCGCTTTTTACCCCAGGACGAGAAAACTGAGTCCGGGGCATTCCCGCTCGCGTTTTCTTGGGACGAGCACCGGAAGTCCTCGAGCTCAGCCCGTTTCCTTCGCTGCAAGTGCATTTCCAGTGGTTTCTGACACCGGACGAGCGTTCGCCACACGTTGGAAGCTTCGGCCATCTTTTGGACCGTTTTGGGTCGCACCACAGTTCTCCCTCCAACGAGCTCGCTTCCCGACCTATACCTCCGGAAAACGTGTCAGGGAGCATGCCAGGAGTGTGGGTTGAAGTCCTCGGAGCACGAGACCCGATGATCGAAAGACTTATGACCAATACGGAGCAAAGGGAAGAAACCGTCGGGGGACCGCTTTTTACCCCAGGACGAGAAAACTGAGTTCGGGGCATTCCCGCTCGCGTTTTCTTGGGACGAGCACCGGAAGTCCTCGAGCTCAGCCCGTTTCCTTCGCTGCAAGTGCATTTCCAGTGGTTTCTGACACCGGACGAGCGTTCGCCACTCGTTGGAAGCTTCGGCCATCTTTTGGACCGTTTTGGGTCGCACCACAGTTCTCCCTCCAACGAGCTCGCTTCCCGACCTATACCTCCAGAAAACGTGTCAGGGAGCATGCCAGGAATGTGGGTTGAAGTCCTCGGAGCACGAGACCCGAAGATCGAAAGACTTATGACCAATACGGAGCAAAGGGAAGAAACCGTCAGGGGACCGCTTTTTACCCCAGGACGAGAAAACTGTGTCCGGGGCATTCCCGCTCGCGTTTTCTTGGGACGAGCACCGGAAGTCATCGAGCTCAGCCCGTTTCCTTCGCTGCAAGTGCATTTCCAGTGGTTTCTGACACCGGACGAGCGTTCGCCACTCGTTGGAAGCTTCGGCCATCTTTTGGACCGTTTTGGGTCGCACCACAGTTCTCCCTCCAACGAGCTCGCTTCCCGACCTATACCTCCGGAAAACGTGTCAGGGAGCATGCCAGGAGTGTGGGTTGAAGTCCTCGGAGCACGAGACCCGAAGATCGAAAGACTTATGACCAATACGGAGCAAAGGGAAGAAACCGTCGGGGGACCGCTTTTTACCCCAGGACGAGAAAACTGAGTCCGGGGCATTCCCGCTCGCGTTTTCTTGGGACGAGCACCGGAAGTCATCGAGCTCAGCCCGTTTCCTTCGCTGCAAGTGCATTTCCAGTGGTTTCTGACACCGGACGAGCGTTCGCCACTCGTTGGAAGCTTCGGCCATCTTTTGGACCGTTTTGGGTCGCACCACAGTTCTCCCTCCAACGAGCTCGCTTCCCGACCTATACCTCCGGAAAACGTGTCAGGGAGCATGCCAGGAGTGTGGGTTGAAGTCCTCGGAGCACGAGACCCGAAGATCGAAAGACTTATGACCAATACGGAGCAAAGGGAAGAAACCGTCGGGGGACCGCTTTTTACCCCAGGACGAGAAAACTGAGTCCGGGGCATTCCCGCTCGCGTTTTCTTGGGACGAGCACCGGAAGTCCTCGAGCTCAGCCCGTTTCCTTCGCTGCAAGTGCATTTCCAGTGGTTTCTGACACCGGACGAGCGTTCGCCACTCGTTGGAAGCTTCGGCCATCTTTTGGACCGTTTTGGGTCGCACCACAGTTCTCCCTCCAACGAGCTCGCTTCCCGACCTATACCTCCGGAAAACGTGTCAGGGAGCATGCCAGGAGTGTGGGTTGAAGTCCTCGGAGCACGAGACCCGAAGATCGAAAGACTTATGACCAATACGGAGCAAAGGGAAGAAACCGTCGGGGGACCGCTTTTTACCCCAGGACGAGAAAACTGAGTCCGGGGCATTCCCGCTCGCGTTTTCTTGGGACGAGCACCGGAAGTCCTCGAGCTCAGCCCGTTTCCTTCGGTGCAAGTGCATTTTCAGTGGTTTCTGACACCGGACGAGCGTTCGCCACTCGTTGGAAGCTTCGGCCATCTTTTGGACCGTTTTGGGTCGCACCACAGTTCTCCCTCCAACGAGCTTGCTTCCCGACCTATACCTCCGGAAAACGTGTCAGGGAGCATGCCAGGAGTGTGGGTTGAAGTCCTCGGAGCACGAGACCCGAAGATCGAAAGACTTATGACCAATACGGAGCAAAGGGAAGAAACCGTCGGGGGACCGCTTTTTACCCCAGGACGAGAAAACTGAGTCCGGGGCATTCCCGCTCGTGTTTTTCTTGGGACGAGCACCGGAAGTCCTCGAGCTCAGCCCGTTTCCTTCGCTGCAAGTGCATTTCCAGTGGTTTCTGACACCGGACGAGCGTTCGCCACTCGTTGGAAGCTTCGGCCATCTTTTGGACCGTTTTGGGTCGCACCACAGTTCTCCCTCCAACGAGCTCGCTTCCCGACCTATACCTCCGGAAAACGTGTCAGGGAGCATGCCAGGAGTGTGGGTTGAAGTCCTCGGAGCACGAGACCCGAAGATCGAAAGACTTATGACCAATACGGAGCAAAGGGAAGAAACCGTCGGGGGACCGCTTTTTACCCCAGGACGAGAAAACTGAGTCCGGGGCATTCCCGCTCGCGTTTTCTTGGGACGAGCACCGGAAGTCCTCGAGCTCAGCCCGTTTCCTTCGCTGCAAGTGCATTTCCAGTGGTTTCTGACACCGGACGAGCGTTCGCCACACGTTGGAAGCTTCGGCCATCTTTTGGACCGTTTTGGGTCGCACCACAGTTCTCCCTCCAACGAGCTCGCTTCCCGACCTATACCTCCGGAAAACGTGTCAGGGAGCATGCCAGGAGTGTGGGTTGAAGTCCTCGGAGCACGAGACCCGATGATCGAAAGACTTATGACCAATACGGAGCAAAGGGAAGAAACCGTCGGGGGACCGCTTTTTACCCCAGGACGAGAAAACTGAGTCCGGGGCATTCCCGCTCGCGTTTTCTTGGGACGAGCACCGGAAGTCCTCGAGCTCAGCCGGTTTCCTTCGCTGCAAGTGCATTTCCAGTGGTTTCTGACACCGGACGAGCGCTCGCCACTCGTTGGAAGCTTCGGCCATCTTTTGGACCGTTTTGGGTCGCACCACAGTTCTCCCTCCAACGAGCTCGCTTCCCGACCTATACCTCCGGAAAACGTGTCAGGGAGCATGCCAGGAGTGTGGGTTGAAGTCCTCGGAGCACGAGACGCGAAGATCGAAAGACTTATGACCAATACGGAGCAAAGGGAAGAAACCGTCGGGGGACCGCTTTTTACCCCAGGACGAGAAAACTGAGTCCGGGGCATTCCCGCTCGCGTTTTCTTGGGACGAGCACCGGAAGTCCTCGAGCTCAGCCGGTTTCCTTCGCTGCAAGTGCATTTCCAGTGGTTTCTGACACCGGACGAGCGCTCGCCACTCGTTGGAAGCTTCGGCCATCTTTTGGACCGTTTTGGGTCGCACCACAGTTCTCCCTCCAACGAGCTCGCTTCCCGACCTATACCTCCGGAAAACGTGTCAGGGAGCATGCCAGGAGTGTGGGTTGAAGTCCTCGGAGCACGAGACCCGAAGATCGAAAGACTTATGACCAATACGGAGCAAAGGGAAGAAACCGTCGGGGGACCGCTTTTTACCCCAGGACGAGAAAACTGAGTCCGGGGCATTCCCGCTCGCGTTTTCTTGGGACGAGCACCGGAAGTCCTCGAGCTCAGCCCGTTTCCTTCGCTGCAAGTGCATTTCCAGTGGTTTCTGACACCGGACGAGCGTTCGCCACTCGTTGGAAGCTTCGGCCATCTTTTGGACCGTTTTGGGTCGCACCACAGTTCTCCCTCCAACGAGCTCGCTTCCCGACCTATACCTCCGGAAAACGTGTCAGGGAGCATGCCAGGAGTGTGGGTTGAAGTCCTCGGAGCACGAGACCCGAAGATCGAAAGACTTATGACCAATACGGAGCAAAGGGAAGAAACCGTCGGGGGACCGCTTTTTACCCCAGAACGAGAAAACTGAGTCCGGGGCATTCCCGCTCGCGTTTTCTTGGGACGAGCACCGGAAGTCCTCGAGCTCAGCCCGTTTCCTTCGCTGCAAGTGCATTTCCAGTGGTTTCTGACACCGGACGAGCGTTCGCCACTCGTTGGAAGCTTCGGCCATCTTTTGGACCGTTTTGGGTCGCACCACAATTCTCCCTCCAACGAGCTCGCTTCCCGACCTATACCTCCGGAAAACGTGTCAGGGAGCATGCCAGGAGTGTGGGTTGAAGTCCTCGGAGCACGAGACCCGAAGATCGAAAGACTTATGACCAATACGGAGCAAAGGGAAGAAACCGTCGGGGGACCGCTTTTTACCCCAGGACGAGAAAACTGAGTCCGGGGCATTCCCGCTCGCGTTTTCTTGGGACGAGCACCGGAAGTCCTCGAGCTCAGCCGGTTTCCTTCGCTGCAAGTGCATTTCCAGTGGTTTCTGACACCGGACGAGCGCTCGCCACTCGTTGGAAGCTTCGGCCATCTTTTGGACCGTTTTGGGTCGCACCACAGTTCTCCCTCCAACGAGCTCGCTTCCCGACCTATACCTCCGGAAAACGTGTCAGGGAGCATGCCAGGAGTGTGGGTTGAAGTCCTCGGAGCACGAGACCCGAAGATCGAAAGACTTATGACCAATACGGAGCAAAGGGAAGAAACCGTCGGGGGACCGCTTTTTACCCCAGGACGAGAAAACTGAGTCCGGGGCATTCCCGCTCGCGTTTTCTTGGGACGAGCACCGGAAGTCCTCGAGCTCAGCCCGTTTCCTTCGCTGCAAGTGCATTTCCAGTGGTTTCTGACACCGGACGAGCGTTCGCCACTCGTTGGAAGCTTCGGCCATCTTTTGGACCGTTTTGGGTCGCACCACAGTTCTCCCTCCAACGAGCTCGCTTCCCGACCTATACCTCCGGAAAACGTGTCAGGGAGCATGCCAGGAGTGTGGGTTGAAGTCCTCGGAGCACGAGACCCGAAGATCGAAAGACTTATGACCAATACGGAGCAAAGGGAAGAAACCGTCGGGGGACCGCTTTTTACCCCAGAACGAGAAAACTGAGTCCGGGGCATTCCCGCTCGCGTTTTCTTGGGACGAGCACCGGAAGTCCTCGAGCTCAGCCCGTTTCCTTCGCTGCAAGTGCATTTCCAGTGGTTTCTGACACCGGACGAGCGTTCGCCACTCGTTGGAAGCTTCGGCCATCTTTTGGACCGTTTTGGGTCGCACCACAATTCTCCCTCCAACGAGCTCGCTTCCCGACCTATACCTCCGGAAAACGTGTCAGGGAGCATGCCAGGAGTGTGGGTTGAAGTCCTCGGAGCACGAGACCCGAAGATCGAAAGACTTATGACCAATACGGAGCAAAGGGAAGAAACCGTCGGGGGACCGCTTTTTACCCCAGGACGAGAAAACTGAGTCCGGGGCATTCCCGCTCGCGTTTTCTTGGGACGAGCACCGGAAGTCCTCGAGCTCAGCCGGTTTCCTTCGCTGCAAGTGCATTTCCAGTGGTTTCTGACACCGGACGAGCGCTCGCCACTCGTTGGAAGCTTCGGCCATCTTTTGGACCGTTTTGGGTCGCACCACAGTTCTCCCTCCAACGAGCTCGCTTCCCGACCTATACCTCCGGAAAACGTGTCAGGGAGCATGCCAGGAGTGTGGGTTGAAGTCCTCGGAGCACGAGACCCGAAGATCGAAAGACTTATGACCAATACGGAGCAAAGGGAAGAAACCGTCGGGGGACCGCTTTTTACCCCAGGACGAGAAAACTGAGTCCGGGGCATTCCCGCTCACGTTTTCTTGGGACGAGCACCGGAAGTCCTCGAGCTCAGCCCCTTTCCTTCGCTGCAAGTGCATTTCCAGTGGTTTCTGACACCGGACGAGCGTTCGCCACTCGTTGGAAGCTTCGGCCATCTTTTGGACTGTTTTGGGTCGCACCACAGTTCTCCCTCCAACGAGCTCGCTTCCCGACCTATACCTCCGGAAAACGTGTCAGGGAGCATGCCAGGAGTGTGGGTTGAAGTCCTCGGAGCACGAGACCCGAAGATCGAAAGACTTATGACCAATACGGAGCAAAGGGAAGAAACCGTCGGGGGACCGCTTTTTACCCCAGGACGAGAAAACTGAGTCCGGGGCATTCCCGCTCGCGTTTTCTTGGGACGAGCACCGGAAGTCCTCGAGCTCAGCCCGTTTCCTTCGCTGCAAGTGCATTTCCAGTGGTTTCTGACACCGGACGAGCGTTCGCCACTCGTTGGAAGCTTCGGCCATCTTTTGGACCGTTTTGGGTCGCACCACAGTTCTCCCACCAACGAGCTCGCTTCCCGACCTATACCTCCGGAAAACGTGTCAGGGAGCATGCCAGGAGTGTGGGTTGAAGTCCTCGGAGCACGAGACCCGAAGATCGAAAGACTTATGACCAATACGGAGCAAAGGGAAGAAACCGTCGGGGGATCGCTTTTTACCCCAGGACGAGAAAACTGAGTCCGGGGCATTCCCGCTCGCATTTTCTTGGGACGAGCACCGGAAGTCCTCGAGCTCAGCCCGTTTCCTTCGCTGCAAGTGCATTTCCAGTGGTTTCTGACACCGGACGAGCGTTCGCCACTCGTTGGAAGCTTCGGCCATCTTTTGGACCGTTTTGGGTCGCACCACAGTTCTCCCTCCAACGAGCTCGCTTCCCGACCTATACCTCCGGAAAACGTGTCAGGGAGCATGCCAGGAGTGTGGGTTGAAGTCCTCGGAGCACGAGACCCGAAGATCGAAAGACTTATGACCAATACGGAGCAAAGGGAAGAAACCGTCGGGGGACCGCTTTTTACCCCAGGACGAGAAAACTGAGTCCGGGGCATTCCCGCTCGCGTTTTCTTGGGACGAGCACCGGAAGTCCTCGAGCTCAGCCCGTTTCCTTCGCTGCAAGTGCATTTCCAGTGGTTTCTGACACCGGACGAGCGTTCGCCACTCGTTGGAAGCTTCGGCCATCTTTTGGACCGTTTTGGGTCGCACCACAGTTCTCCCTCCAACGAGCTCGCTTCCCGACCTATACCTCCGGAAAACGTGTCAGGGAGCATGCCAGGAGTGTGGGTTGAAGTCCTCGGAGCACGAGACCCGAAGATCGAAAGACTTATGACCAATACGGAGCAAAGGGAAGAAACCGTCGGGGGACCGCTTTTTACCCCAGGACGAGAAAACTGAGTCCGGGGCATTCCCGCTCGCGTTTTCTTGGGACGAGCACCGGAAGCGCTCGATCTCGGTACGTTTCCTTCGCTGCAAGTGCATTTCCAGTGGTTTCTGACACCAGACGAGCGTTCGCCACTCGTTGGAAGCTTCGGCCATCTTTTGGACCGTTTTGGGTCGCACCACAGTTCTCCCTCCAACGAGCTCGCTTCCCGACCTATACCTCCGGAAAACGTGTCAGGGAGCATGCCAGGAGTGTGGGTTGAAGTCCTCGGAGCACGAGACCCGAAGATCGAAAGATTTATGACCAATACGGAGCAAAGGGAAGAAACCGTCGGGGGACCGCTTTTTACCCCAGGACGAGAAAACTGAGTCCGGGGCATTCCCGCCCGCGTTTTCTGGGGACGAGCACCGGAAGTCCTCGAGCTCGGCCCGTTTCCTTCGCTGCAAGTGCATTTCCAGTGGTTTCTGACACCGGACGAGCGTTCGCCACTCGTTGGAAGCTTCGGCCATCTTTTGGACCGTTTTGGGTCGCACCACAGTTCTCCCTCCAACGAGCTCGCTTCCCGACCTATACCTCCGGAAAACGTGTCAGGGAGCATGCCAGGAGTGTGGGTTGAAGTCCTCGGAGCACGAGACCCGAAGATCGAAAGACTTATGACCAATACGGAGCAAAGGGAAGAAACCGTCGGGGGACCGCTTTTTACCCCAGGACGAGAAAACTGAGTCCGGGGCATTCCCCGCCCGCGTTTTCTTGGGACGAGCACCGGAAGTCCTCGAGCTCGGTCCGTTTCCTTCGCTGCAAGTGCATTTCCAGTGGTTTCTGACACCGGACGAGCGTTCGCCACTCGTTGGAAGCTTCGGCCATCTTTTGGACCGTTTTGGGTCGCACCACAGTTCTCCCTCCAACGAGCTCGCTTCCCGACCTATACCTCCGGAAAACGTGTCAGGGAGCATGCCAGGAGTGTGGGTTGAAGTCCTCGGAGCACGAGACCCGAAGATCGAAAGACTTATGACCAATACGGAGCAAAGGGAAGAAACCGTCGGGGGACCGCTTTTTACCCCAGGACGAGAAAACTGAGTCCGGGGCATTCCCGCTCGCGTTTTCTTGGGACGAGCACCGGAAGTCCTCGAGCTCGGCCCGTTTCCTTCGCTGCAAGTGCATTTCCAGTGGTTTCTGACATCGGACGAGCGTTCGCCACTCGTTGGAAGCTTCGGCCATCTTTTGGACCGTTTTGGGTCGCACCACAGTTCTCCCTCCAACGAGCTCGCTTCCCGACCTATACCTCCGGACAACGTGTCAGGGAGCATGCCAGGAGTGTGGGTTGAAGTCCTCGGAGCACGAGACCCGAAGATCGAAAGACTTATGACCAATACGGAGCAAAGGGAAGAAACCGTCGGGGGACCGCTTTTTACCCCAGGACGAGAAAACGGAGTCCAGGGCATTCCCGCCCGCGTTTTCTTGGGACGAGCACCGGAAGTCCTCGAGCTCGGCCTGTTTCCTTCGCTGCAAGTGCATTTCCAGTGGTTTCTGACACCGGACGAGCGTTCGCCACTCGTTGGAAGCTTCGGCCATCTTTTGGACCGTTTTGGGTCGCACCACAGTTCTCCCTCCAACGAGCTCGCTTCCCGACCTATACCTCCGGAAAACGTGTCAGGGAGCATGCCAGGAGTGTGGGTTGAAGTCCTTGGAGCACGAGACCCGAAGATCGAAAGACTTATGACCAATACGGAGCAAAGGGAAGAAACCGTCGGGGGACCGCTTTTTACCCCAGGACGAGAAAACTGAGTCCGGCGCATTCCCGCCCGCGTTTTCTTGGGACGAGCACCGGAAGTCCTCGAGCTCGGCCCGTTTCCTTCGCTGCAAGTGCATTTCCAGTGGTTTCTGACACCGGACGAGCGTTCGCCACTCGTTGGAAGCTTCGGCCATCTTTTGGACCGTTTTGGGTCGCACCACAGTTCTCCCTCCAACGAGCTCGCTTCCCGACCTATACCTCCGGAAAACGTGTCAGGGAGCATGCCAAGAGTGTGGGTTGAAGTCCTCGGAGCACGAGACCCGAAGATCGAAAGACTTATGACCAATACGGAGCAAAGGGAAGAAACCGTCGGGGGACCGCTTTTACCCCAGGACGAGAAAACTGAGTCCGGGGCATTCCCGCTCGCGTTTTCTTGGGACGAGCACCGGAAGTCCTCGAGCTCGGCCCGTTTCCTTCGCTGCAAGTGCATTTCCAGTGGTTTCTGACACCGGACGAGCGTTCGCCACTCGTTGGAAGCTTCGGCCATCTTTTGGACCGTTTTGGGTCGCACCACAGTTCTCCCTCCAACGAGCTCGCTTCCCGACCTATACCTCCGGAAAACGTGTCAGGGAGCATGCCAGGAGTGTGGGTTGAAGTCCTCGGAGCACGAGACCCGAAGATCGAAAGACTTATGACCAATACGGAGCAAAGGGAAGAAACCGTCGGGGGACCGCTTTTTACCCCAGGACGAGAAAACTGAGTCCGGGGCATTCCCGCTCGCGTTTTCTTGGGACGAGCACCGGAAGTCCTCGAGCTCGGCCCGTTTCCTTCGCTGCAAGTGCATTTCCAGTGGTTTCTGGCACCGGACGAGCGTTCGCCACTCGTTGGAAGCTTCGGCCATCTTTTGGACCGTTTTGGGTCGCACCACAGTTCTCCCTCCAACGAGCTCGCTTCCCGACCTATACCTCCGGAAAACGTGTCAGGGAGCATGCCAGGAGTGTGGGTTGAAGTCCTCGGAGCACGAGACCCGAAGATTGAAAGACTTATGACCAGTACGGAGCAAAGGGAAGAAACCGTCGGGGGACCGCTTTTTACCCCAGGACGAGAAAACTGAGTCCGGGGCATTCCCGCTCGCGTTTTCTTGGGACGAGCACCGGAAGTCCTCGAGCTCGGCCCGTTTCCTTCGCTGCAAGTGCATTTCCAGTGGTTTCTGACACCGGACGAGCGTTCGCCACTCGTTGGAAGCTTCGGCCATCTTTTGGACCGTTTTGGGTCGCACCACAGTTCTCCCTCCAACGAGCTCGCTTCCCGACCTATACCTCCGGAAAACGTGTCAGGGAGCATGCCAGGAGTGTGGGTTGAAGTCCTCGGAGCACGAGACCCGAAGATCGAAAGACTTATGACCAATACGGAGCAAAGGGAAGAAACCGTCGGGGGACCGCTTTTTACCCCAGGACGAGAAAACTGAGTCCGGGGCTTTCCCGCTCGCGTTTTCTTGGGACGAGCACTGGAAGTCCTCGAGCTCGGCCCGTTTCCTTCGCTGCAAGTGCATTTCCAGTGGTTTCTGGCACCGGACGAGCGTTCGCCACTCGTTGGAAGCTTCGGCCATCTTTTGGACCGTTTTGGGTCGCACCACAGTTCTCCCTCCAACGAGCTCGCTTCCCGACCTATACCTCCGGAAAACGTGTCAGGGAGCATGCCAGGAGTGTGGGTTGAAGTCCTCGGAGCACGAGACCCGAAGATCGAAAGACTTATGACCAATACGGAGCAAAGGGAAGAAACCGTCGGGGGACCGCTTTTTACCCCAGGACGAGAAAACTGAGTCTGGGGCATTCCCGCCCGCGTTTTCTTGGGACGAGCACCGGAAGTACTCGAGCTCGGCCCGTTTCCTTCGCTGCAAGTGCATTTCCAGTGGTTTCTGACACCGGACGAGCGTTCGCCACACGTTGGAAGCTTCGGCCATCTTTTGGACCGTTTTGGGTCGCACCACAGTTCTCCCTCCAACGAGCTCGCTTCCCGACCTATACCTCTGGAAAACGTGTCAGGGAGCATGCCAGGAGTGTGGGTTGAAGTCCTCGGAGCACGAGACCCGAAGATCGAAAGACTTATGACCAATACGGAGCAAAGGGAAGAAACCGTCGGGGGACCGCTTTTTACCCCAGGACGAGAAAACTGAGTCCGGGGCATTCCCGCTCGCGTTTTCTTGGGACGAGCACCGGAAGTCCTCGAGCTCGGCCCGTTTCCTTCGCTGCAAGTGCATTTCCAGTGGTTTCTGGCACCGGACGAGCGTTCGCCACTCGTTGGAAGCTTCGGCCATCTTTTGGACCGTTTTGGGTCGCACCACAGTTCTCCCTCCAACGAGCTCGCTTCCCGACCTATACCTTCGGAAAACGTGTCAGGGAGCATGCCAGGAGTGTGGGTTGAAGTCCTCGGAGCACGAGACCCGAAGATCGAAAGACTTATGACCAATACGGAGCAAAGGGAAGAAACCGTCGGGGGACCGCTTTTTACCCCAGGACGAGAAAACTGAGTCCGGGGCATTCCCGCTCGCGTTTTCTTGGGACGAGCACCGGAAGTCCTCGAGCTCGGCCCGTTTCCTTCGCTGCAAGTGCATTTCTAGTGGTTTCTGACATCGGACGAGCGTTCGCCACTCGTTGGAAGCTTCGGCCATCTTTTGGACCGTTTTGGGTCGCACCACAGTTCTCCCTCCAACGAGCTCGCTTCCCGACCTATACCTCCGGAAAACGTGTCAGGGAGCATGCCAGGAGTGTGGGTTGAAGTCCTCGGAGCACGAGACCCGAAGATCGAAAGACTTATGACCAATACGGAGCAAAGGGAAGAAACCGTCGGGGGACCGCTTTTTACCCCAGGACGAGAAAACTGAGTCCGGGGCATTCCCGCTCGCGTTTTCTTGGGACGAGCACCGGAAGTCCTCGAGCTCGGCCCGTTTCCTTCGCTGCAAGTGCATTTCCAGTGGTTTCTGGCACCGGACGAGCGTTCGCCACTCGTTGGAAGCTTCGGCCATCTTTTGGACCGTTTTGGGTCGCACCACAGTTCTCCCTCCAACGAGCTCGCTTCCCGACCTATACCTCCGGAAAACGTGTCAGGGAGCATGCCAGGAGTGTGGGTTGAAGTCCTCGGAGCACGAGACCCGAAGATCGAAAGACTTATGACCAATACGGAGCAAAGGGAAGAAACCGTCGGGGGACCGCTTTTTACCCCAGGACGAGAAAACTGAGTCCGGGGCATTCCCGCTCGCGTTTTCTTGGGACGAGCACCGGAAGTCCTCGAGCTCGGCCCGTTTCCTTCGCTGCAAGTGCATTTCCAGTGGTTTCTGACACCGGACGAGCGTTCGCCACTCGTTGGAAGCTTCGGCCATCTTTTGGACCGTTTTGGGTCGCACCACAGTTCTCCCTCCAACGAGCTCGCTTCCCGACCTATACCTCCGGAAAACGTGTCAGGGAGCATGCCAGGAGTGTGGGTTGAAGTCCTCGGAGCACGAGACCCGAAGATCGAAAGACTTATGACCAATACGGAGCAAAGGGAAGAAACCGTCGGGGGGACCGCTTTTTACCCCAGGACGAGAAAACTGAGTCCGGGGCATTCCCGCTCGCGTTTTCTTGGGACGAGCACCGGAAGTCCTCGAGCTCAGCCCGTTTCCTTCGCTGCAAGTGCATTTCCAGTGGTTTCTGACACCGGACGAGCGTTCGCCACTCGTTGGAAGCTTCGGCCATCTTTTGGACCGTTTTGGGTCGCACCACAGTTCTCCCTCCAACGAGCTTGCTTCCCGACCTATACCTCCGGAAAACGTGTCAGGGAGCATGCCAGGAGTGTGGGTTGAAGTCCTCGGAGCACGAGACCCGAAGATCTAAAGACTTATGACCAATACGGAGCAAAGGGAAGAAACCGTCGGGGGACCGCTTTTTACCCCAGGACGAGAAAACTGAGTCCGGGGCATTCCCGCTCGCGTTTTCTTGGGACGAGCACCGGAAGACCTCGAGCTCGGCCCGTTTCCTTCGCTGCAAGTGCATTTCCAGTGGTTTCTGGCACCGGACGAGCGTTCGCCACTCGTTGGAAGCTTCGGCCATCTTTTGGACCGTTTTGGGTCGCACCACAGTTCTCCCTCCAACGAGCTCGCTTCCCGACCTATACCTCCGGAAAACGTGTCAGGGAGCATGCCAGGAGTGTGGGTTGAAGTCCTCGGAGCACGAGACCCGAAGATCGAAAGACTTATGACCAATACGGAGCAAAGGGAAGAAACCGTCGGGGGACCGCTTTTTACCCCAGGACGAGAAAACTGAGTCCGGGGCATTCCTGCTCGCGTTTTCTTGGGACGAGCACCGGAAGTCCTCGAGCTCAGCCCGTTTCCTTCGCTGCAAGTGCATTTCCAGTGGTTTCTGACACCGGACGAGCGTTCGCCACTCGTTGGAAGCTTCGGCCATCTTTTGGACCGTTTTGGGTCGCACCACAGTTCTGCCTCCAACGAGCTTGCTTCCCGACCTATACCTCCGGAAAACGTGTCAGGGAGCATGCCAGGAGTGTGGGTTGAAGTCCTCGGAGCACGAGACCCGAAGATCTAAAGACTTATGACCAATACGGAGCAAAGGGAAGAAACCGTCGGGGGACCGCTTTTTACCCCAGGACGAGAAAACTGAGTCCGGGGCATTCCCGCTCGCGTTTTCTTGGGACGAGCACCGGAAGACCTCGAGCTCGGCCCGTTTCCTTCGCTGCAAGTGCATTTCCAGTGGTTTCTGGCACCGGACGAGCGTTCGCCACTCGTTGGAAGCTTCGGCCATCTTTTGGACCGTTTTGGGTCGCACCACAGTTCTCCCTCCAACGAGCTCGCTTCCCGACCTATACCTCCGGAAAACGTGTCAGGGAGCATGCCAGGAGTGTGGGTTGAAGTCCTCGGAGCACGAGACCCGAAGATCGAAAGACTTATGACCAATACGGAGCAAAGGGAAGAAACCGTCGGGGGACCGCTTTTTACCCCAGGACGAGAAAACTGAGTCCGGGGCATTCCCGCTCGCGTTTTCTTGGGACGAGCACCGGAAGTCCTCGAGCTCGGCCCGTTTCCTTCGCTGCAAGTGCATTTCCAGTGGTTTCTGACACCGGACGAGCGTTCGCCACTCGTTGGAAGCTTCGGCCATCTTTTGGACCGTTTTGGGTCGCACCACAGTTCTCCCTCCAACGAGCTCGCTTCCCGACCTATACCTCCGGAAAACGTGTCAGGGAGCATGCCAGGAGTGTGGGTTGAAGTCCTCGGAGCACGAGACCCGAAGATCGAAAGACTTATGACCAATACGGAGCAAAGGGAAGAAACCGTCGGGGGACCGCTTTTTACCCCAGGACGAGAAAACTGAGTCCGGGGCATTCCCGCTCGCGTTTTCTTGGGACGAGCACCGGAAGTCCTCGAGCTCGGCCCGTTTCCTTCGCTGCAAGTGCATTTCCAGTGGTTTCTGGCACCGGACGAGCGTTCGCCACTCGTTGGAAGCTTCGGCCATCTTTTGGACCGTTTTGGGTCGCACCACAGTTCTCCCTCCAACGAGCTCGCTTCCCGACCTATACCTCCGGAAAACGTGTCAGGGAGCATGCCAGGAGTGTGGGTTGAAGTCCTCGGAGCACGAGACCCGAAGATCGAAAGACTTATGACCAATACGGAGCAAAGGGAAGAAACCGTCGGGGGACCGCTTTTTTACCCCAGGACGAGAAAACTGAGTCCGGGGCATTCCTGCTCGCGTTTTCTTGGGACGAGCACCGGAAGTCCTCGAGCTCGGCCCGTTTCCTTCGCTGCAAGTGCATTTCCAGTGGTTTCTGACACCGGACGAGCGTTCGCCACTCGTTGGAAGCTTCGGCCATCTTTTGGACCGTTTTGGGTCGCACCACAGTTCTCCCTCCAACGAGCTGGCTTCCCGACCTATACCTCCGGAAAACGTGTCAGGGAGCATGCCAGGAGTGTGGGTTGAAGTCCTCGGAGCACGAGACCCGAAGATCGAAAGACTTATGACCAATACGGAGCAAAGGGAAGAAACCGTCGGGGGACCGCTTTTTACCCCAGGACGAGAAAACTGAGTCCGGGGCATTCCCGCTCGCGTTTTCTTGGGACGAGCACCGGAAGTCCTCGAGCTCGGCCCGTTTCCTTCGCTGCAAGTGCATTTCCAGTGGTTTCTGACACCGGACGAGCGTTCGCCACTCGTTGGAAGCTTCGGCCATCTTTTGGACCGTTTTGGGTCGCACCACAGTTCTCCCTCCAACGAGCTCGCTTCCCGACCTATACCTCCGGAAAACGTGTCAGGGAGCATGCCAGGAGTGTGGGTTGAAGTCCTCGGAGCACGAGACCCGAAGATCGAAAGACTTATGACCAATACGGAGCAAAGGGAAGAAACCGTCGGGGGACCGCTTTTTACCCCAGGACGAGAAAACTGAGTCCGAGGCATTCCCGCTCGCGTTTTCTTGGGACGAGCACCGGAAGTCCTCGAGCTCGGCCCGTTTCCTTCGCTGCAAGTGCATTTCCACTGGTTTCTGACACCGGACGAGCGTTCGCCACTCGTTGGAAGCTTCGGCCATCTTTTGGACCGTTTTGGGTCGCACCACAGTTCTCCCTCCAACGAGCTCGCTTCCCGACCTATACCTCCGGAAAACGTGTCAGGGAGCATGCCAGGAGTGTGGGTTGAAGTCCTCGGAGCACGAGACCCGAAGATCGAAAGACTTATGACCAATACGGAGCAAAGGGAAGAAACCGTCGGGGGACCGCTTTTTACCCCAGGACGAGAAAACTGAGTCCGGGGCATTCCCGCTCGCGTTTTCTTGGGACGAGCACCGGAAGTCCTCGAGCTCGGCCCGTTTCCTTCGCTGCAAGTGCATTTCCAGTGGTTTCTGACACCGGACGAGCGTTCGCCACTCGTTGGAAGCTTCGACCATCTTTTGGACCGTTTTGGGTCGCACCACAGTTCTCCCTCCAACGAGCTCGCTTCCCGACCTATACCTCCGGAAAACGTGTCAGGGAGCATGCCAGGAGTGTGGGTTGAAGTCCTCGGAGCACGAGACCCGAAGATCGAAAGACTTATGACCAATACGGAGCAAAGGGAAGAAACCGTCGGGGGACCGCTTTTTACCCCAGGACGAGAAAACTGAGTCCGGGGCATTCCCGCTCGCGTTTTCTTGGGACGAGCACCGGAAGTCCTCGAGCTCGGCCCGTTTCCTTCGCTGCAAGTGCATTTCCAGTGGTTTCTGGCACCGGACGAGCGTTCGCCACTCGTTGGAAGCTTCGGCCATCTTTTGGACCGTTTTGGGTCGCACCACAGTTCTCCCTCCAACGAGCTCGCTTCCCGACCTATACCTCCGGAAAACGTGTCAGGGAGCATGCCAGGAGTGTGGGTTGAAGTCCTCGGAGCACGAGACCCGAAGATCGAAAGACTTATGACCAATACGGAGCAAAGGGAAGAAACCGTCGGGGGACCGCTTTTTACCCCAGGACGAGAAAACTGAGTCCGGGGCATTCCTGCTCGCGTTTTCTTGGGACGAGCACCGGAAGTCCTCGAGCTCGGCCCGTTTCCTTCGCTGCAAGTGCATTTCCAGTGGTTTCTGACACCGGACGAGCGTTCGCCACTCGTTGGAAGCTTCGGCCATCTTTTGGACCGTTTTGGGTCGCACCACAGTTCTCCCTCCAACGAGCTCGCTTCCCGACCTATACCTCCGGAAAACGTGTCAGGGAGCATGCCAGGAGTGTGGGTTGAAGTCCTCGGAGCACGAGACCCGAAGATCGAAAGACTTATGACCAATACGGAGCAAAGGGAAGAAACCGTCGGGGGACCGCTTTTTACCCCAGGACGAGAAAACTGAGTCCGGGGCATTCCTGCTCGCGTTTTCTTGGGACGAGCACCGGAAGTCCTCGAGCTCGGCCCGTTTCCTTCGCTGCAAGTGCATTTCCAGTGGTTTCTGACACCGGACGAGCGTTCGCCACTCGTTGGAAGCTTCGGCCATCTTTTGGACCGTTTTGGGTCGCACCACAGTTCTCCCTCCAACGAGCTTGCTTCCCGACCTATACCTCCGGAAAATGTGTCAGGGAGCATGCCAGGAGTGTGGGTTGAAGTCCTCGGAGCACGAGACCCGAAGATCGAAAGACTTATGACCAATACGGAGCAAAGGGAAGAAACCGTCGGGGGACCGCTTTTTACCCCAGGACGAGAAAACTGAGTCCGGGGCATTCCCGCTCGCGTTTTCTTGGGACGAGCACCGGAAGTCCTCGAGCTCGGCCCGTTTCCTTCGCTGCAAGTGCATTTCCAGTGGTTTCTGACACCGGACGAGCGTTCGCCACTCGTTGGAAGCTTCGGCCATCTTTTGGACCGTTTTGGGTCGCACCACAGTTCTCCCTCCAACGAGCTCGCTTCCCGACCTATACCTCCGGAAAACGTGTCAGGGAGCATGCCAGGAGTGTGGGTTGAAGTCCTCGGAGCACGAGACCCGAAGATCGAAAGACTTATGACCAATACGGAGCAAGGGGAAGAAACCGTCGGGGGACCGCTTTTTACCCCAGGACGAGAAAACTGAGTCCGAGGCATTCCCGCTCGCGTTTTCTTGGGACGAGCACCGGAAGTCCTCGAGCTCGGCCCGTTTCCTTCGCTGCAAGTGCATTTCCAGTGGTTTCTGACACCGGACGAGCGTTCGCCACTCGTTGGAAGCTTCGGCCATCTTTTGGACCGTTTTGGGTCGCACCACAGTTCTCCCTCCAACGAGCTCGCTTCCCGACCTATACCTACGGAAAACGTGTCAGGGAGCATGCCAGGAGTGTGGGTTGAAGTCCTCGGAGCACGAGACCCGAAGATCGAAAGACTTATGACCAATACGGAGCAAAGGGAAGAAACCGTCGGGGGACCGCTTTTTACCCCAGGACGAGAAAACTGAGTCCGGGGCATTCCTGCTCGCGTTTTCTTGGGACGAGCACCGGAAGTCCTCGAGCTCGGCCCGTTTCCTTCGCTGCAAGTGCATTTCCAGTGGTTTCTGACACCGGACGAGCGTTCGCCACTCGTTGGAAGCTTCGGCCATCTTTTGGACCGTTTTGGGTCGCACCACAGTTCTCCCTCCAACGAGCTTGCTTCCCGACCTATACCTCCGGAAAACGTGTCAGGGAGCATGCCAGGAGTGTGGGTTGAAGTCCTCGGAGCACGAGACCCGAAGATCGAAAGACTTATGACCAATACGGAGCAAAGGGAAGAAACCGTCGGGGGACCGCTTTTTACCCCAGGACGAGAAAACTGAGTCCGGGGCATTCCCGCTCGCGTTTTCTTGGGACGAGCACCGGAAGTCCTCGAGCTCGGCCCGTTTCCTTTGCTGCAAGTGCATTTCCAGTGGTTTCTGACACCGGACGAGCGTTCGCCACTCGTTGGAAGCTTCGGCCATCTTTTGGACCGTTTTGGGTCGCACCACAGTTCTCCCTCCAACGAGCTCGCTTCCCGACCTATACCTCCGGAAAACGTGTCAGGGAGCATGCCAGGAGTGTGGGTTGAAGTCCTCGGAGCACGAGACCCGAAGATCGAAAGACTTATGACCAATACGGAGCAAAGGGAAGAAACCGTCGGGGGACCGCTTTTTACCCCAGGACGAGAAAACTGAGTCCGAGGCATTCCCGCTCGCGTTTTCTTGGGACGAGCACCGGAAGTCCTCGAGCTCGGCCCGTTTCCTTCGCTGCAAGTGCATTTCCAGTGGTTTCTGACACCGGACGAGCGTTCGCCACTCGTTGGAAGCTTCGGCCATCTTTTGGACCGTTTTGGGTCGCACCACAGTTCTCCCTCCAACGAGCTCGCTTCCCGACCTATACCTCCGAAAAACGTGTCAGGGAGCATGCCAGGAGTGTGGGTTGAAGTCCTCGGAGCACGAGACCCGAAGATCGAAAGACTTATGACCAATACGGAGCAAAGGGAAGAAACCGTCGGGGGACCGCTTTTTACCCCAGGACGAGAAAACTGAGTCCGGGGCATTCCCGCTCGCGTTTTCTTGGGACGAGCACCGGAAGTCCTCGAGCTCGGCCCGTTTCCTTCGCTGCAAGTGCATTTCCAGTGGTTTCTGACACCGGACGAGCCTTCGCCACTCGTTGGAAGCTTCGACCATCTTTTGGACCGTTTTGGGTCGCACCACAGTTCTCCCTCCAACGAGCTCGCTTCCCGACCTATACCTCCGGAAAACGTGTCAGGGAGCATGCCAGGAGTGTGGGTTGAAGTCCTCGGAGCACGAGACCCGAAGATCGAAAGACTTATGACCAATACGGAGCAAAGGGAAGAAACCGTCGGGGGACCGCTTTTTACCCCAGGACGAGAAAACTGAGTCCGGGGCATTCCCGCTCGCGTTTTCTTGGGACGAGCACCGGAAGTCCTCGAGCTCGGCCCGTTTCCTTCGCTGCAAGTGCATTTCCAGTGGTTTCTGGCACCGGACGAGCGTTCGCCACTCGTTGGAAGCTTCGGCCATCTTTTGGACCGTTTTGGGTCGCACCACAGTTCTCCCTCCAACGAGCTCGCTTCCCGACCTATACCTCCGGAAAACGTGTCAGGGAGCATGCCAGGAGTGTGGGTTGAAGTCCTCGGAGCACGAGACCCGAAGATCGAAAGACTTATGACCAATACGGAGCAAAGGGAAGAAACCGTCGGGGGACCGCTTTTTACCCCAGGACGAGAAAACTGAGTCCGGGGCATTCCTGCTCGCGTTTTCTTGGGACGAGCACCGGAAGTCCTCGAGCTCGGCCCGTTTCCTTCGCTGCAAGTGCATTTCCAGTGGTTTCTGACACCGGACGAGCGTTCGCCACTCGTTGGAAGCTTCGGCCATCTTTTGGACCGTTTTGGGTCGCACCACAGTTCTCCCTCCAACGAGCTTGCTTCCCGACCTATACCTCCGGAAAACGTGTCAGGGAGCATGCCAGGAGTGTGGGTTGAAGTCCTCGGAGCACGAGACCCGAAGATCGAAAGACTTATGACCAATACGGAGCAAAGGGAAGAAACCGTCGGGGGACCGCTTTTTACCCCAGGACGAGAAAACTGAGTCCGGGGCATTCCCGCTCGCGTTTTCTTGGGACGAGCACCGGAAGTCCTCGAGCTCGGCCCGTTTCCTTCGCTGCAAGTGCATTTCCAGTGGTTTCTGACACCGGACGAGCGTTCGCCACTCGTTGGAAGCTTCGGCCATCTTTTGGACCGTTTTGGGTCGCACCACAGTTCTCCCTCCAACGAGCTCGCTTCCCGACCTATACCTCCGGAAAACGTGTCAGGGAGCATGCCAGGAGTGTGGGTTGAAGTCCTCGGAGCACGAGACCCGAAGATCGAAAGACTTATGACCAATACGGAGCAAAGGGAAGAAACCGTCGGGGGACCGCTTTTTACCCCAGGACGAGAAAACTGAGTCCGGGGCATTCCTGCTCGCGTTTTCTTGGGACGAGCACCGGAAGTCCTCGAGCTCGGCCCGTTTCCTTCGCTGCAAGTGCATTTCCAGTGGTTTCTGACACCGGACGAGCGTTCGCCACTCGTTGGAAGCTTCGGCCATCTTTTGGACCGTTTTGGGTCGCACCACAGTTCTCCCTCCAACGAGCTTGCTTCCCGACCTATACCTCCGGAAAACGTGTCAGGGAGCATGCCAGGAGTGTGGGTTGAAGTCCTCGGAGCACGAGACCCGAAGATCGAAAGACTTATGACCAATACGGAGCAAAGGGAAGAAACCGTCGGGGGACCGCTTTTTACCCCAGGACGAGAAAACTGAGTCCGGGGCATTCCCGCTCGCGTTTTCTTGGGACGAGCACCGGAAGTCCTCGAGCTCGGCCCGTTTCCTTCGCTGCAAGTGCATTTCCAGTGGTTTCTGACACCGGACGAGCGTTCGCCACTCGTTGGAAGCTTCGGCCATCTTTTGGACCGTTTTGGGTCGCACCACAGTTCTCCCTCCAACGAGCTCGCTTCCCGACCTATACCTCCGGAAAACGTGTCAGGGAGCATGCCAGGAGTGTGGGTTGAAGTCCTCGGAGCACGAGACCCGAAGATCGAAAGACTTATGACCAATACGGAGCAAAGGGAAGAAACCGTCGGGGGACCGCTTTTTACCCCAGGACGAGAAAACTGAGTCCGAGGCATTCCCGCTCGCGTTTTCTTGGGACGAGCACCGGAAGTCCTCGAGCTCGGCCCGTTTCCTTCGCTGCAAGTGCATTTCCAGTGGTTTCTGACACCGGACGAGCGTTCGCCACTCGTTGGAAGCTTCGGCCATCTTTTGGACCGTTTTGGGTCGCACCACAGTTCTCCCTCCAACGAGCTCGCTTCCCGACCTATACCTACGGAAAACGTGTCAGGGAGCATGCCAGGAGTGTGGGTTGAAGTCCTCGGAGCACGAGACCCGAAGATCGAAAGACTTATGACCAATACGGAGCAAAGGGAAGAAACCGTCGGGGGACCGCTTTTTACCCCAGGACGAGAAAACTGAGTCCGGGGCATTCCTGCTCGCGTTTTCTTGGGACGAGCACCGGAAGTCCTCGAGCTCGGCCCGTTTCCTTCGCTGCAAGTGCATTTCCAGTGGTTTCTGACACCGGACGAGCGTTCGCCACTCGTTGGAAGCTTCGGCCATCTTTTGGACCGTTTTGGGTCGCACCACAGTTCTCCCTCCAACGAGCTTGCTTCCCGACCTATACCTCCGGAAAACGTGTCAGGGAGCATGCCAGGAGTGTGGGTTGAAGTCCTCGGAGCACGAGACCCGAAGATCGAAAGACTTATGACCAATACGGAGCAAAGGGAAGAAACCGTCGGGGGACCGCTTTTTACCCCAGGACGAGAAAACTGAGTCCGGGGCATTCCCGCTCGCGTTTTCTTGGGACGAGCACCGGAAGTCCTCGAGCTCGGCCCGTTTCCTTCGCTGCAAGTGCATTTCCAGTGGTTTCTGACACCGGACGAGCGTTCGCCACTCGTTGGAAGCTTCGGCCATCTTTTGGACCGTTTTGGGTCGCACCACAGTTCTCCCTCCAACGAGCTCGCTTCCCGACCTATACCTACGGAAAACGTGTCAGGGAGCATGCCAGGAGTGTGGGTTGAAGTCCTCGGAGCACGAGACCCGAAGATCGAAAGACTTATGACCAATACGGAGCAAAGGGAAGAAACCGTCGGGGGACCGCTTTTTACCCCAGGACGAGAAAACTGAGTCCGGGGCATTCCCGCTCGCGTTTTCTTGGGACGAGCACCGGAAGTCCTCGAGCTCGGCCCGTTTCCTTCGCTGCAAGTGCATTTCCAGTGGTTTCTGACACCGGACGAGCGTTCGCCACTCGTTGGAAGCTTCGGCCATCTTTTGGACCGTTTTGGGTCGCACCACAGTTCTTCCTCCAACGAGCTCGCTTCCCGACCTATACCTCTGGAAAACGTGTCAGGGAGCATGCCAGGAGTGTGGGTTGAAGTCCTCGGAGCACGAGACCCGAAGATCGAAAGACTTATGACCAATACGGAGCAAAGGGAAGAAACCGTCGGGGGACCGCTTTTTACCCCAGGACGAGAAAACTGAATCCGGGGCATTCCCGCTCGCGTTTTCTTGGGACGAGCACCGGAAGTCCTCGAGCTCAGCCCGTTTCCTTCGCTGCAAGTGCATTTCCAGTGGTTTCTGACACCGGACGAGCGTTCGCCACTCGTTGGAAGCTTCGGCCATCTTTTGGACCGTTTTGGGTCGCACCACAGTTCTCCCTCCAACGAGCTCGCTTCCCGACCTATACCTCCGGAAAACGTGTAAGGGAGCATGCCAGGAGTGTGTGTTGAAGTCCTCGGAGCACGAGACCCGAAGATCGAAAGACTTATGACCAATACGGAGCAAAGGGAAGAAACCGTCGGGGGACCGCTTTTTACCCCAGGACGAGAAAACTGAGTCCGGGGCATTCCCGCTCGCGTTTTCTTGGGACGAGCACCGGAAGTCCTCGAGCTCGGCCCGTTTCCTTCGCTGCAAGTGCATTTCCAGTGGTTTCTGACACCGGACGAGCGTTCGCCACTCGTTGGAAGCTTCGGCCATCTTTTGGACCGTTTTGGGTCGCACCACAGTTCTCCCTCCAACGAGCTCGCTTCCCGACCTATACCTCCGGAAAACGTGTAAGGGAGCATGCCAGGAGTGTGGGTTGAAGTCCTCGGAGCACGAGACCCGAAGATCGAAAGACTTATGACCAATACGGAGCAAAGGGAAGAAACCGTCGGGGGACCGCTTTTTACCCCAGGACGAGAAAACTGAGTCCGGGGCATTCCCGCCCGCGTTTTCTTGGGACGAGCACCGGAAGTCCTCGAGCTCGGCCCGTTTCCTTCGCTGCAAGTGCATTTCCAGTGGTTTCTGACACCGGACGAGCGTTCGCCACTCGTTGGAAGCTTCGGCCATCTTTTGGACCGTTTTGGGTCGCACCACAGTTCTCCCTCCAACGAGCTCGCTTCCCGACCTATACCTCCGGAAAACGTGTCAGAGAGCATGCCAGGAGTGTGGGTTGAAGTCCTCGGAGCACGAGACCCGAAGATCGAAAGACTTATGACCAATACGGAGCAAAGGGAAGAAACCGTCGGGGGACCGCTTTTTACCCCAGGACGAGAAAACTGAGTCCGGGGCATTCCCGCCCGCGTTTTCTTGGGACGAGCACCGGAAGTCCTCGAGCTCGGCCCGTTTCCTTCGCTGCAAGTGCATTTCCAGTGGTTTCTGACACCGGACGAGCGTTCGCCACTCGTTGGAAGCTTCGGCCATCTTTTGGACCGTTTTGGGTCGCACCACAGTTCTCCCTCCAACGAGCTCGCTTCCCGACCTATACCTCCGGAAAACGTGTCAGGGAGCATGCCAGGAGTGTGGGTTGAAATCCTCGGAGCACGAGACCCGAAGATCGAAAGACTTATGACCAATACGGAGCAAAGGGAAGAAACCGTCGGGGGACCGCTTTTTACCCCAGGACGAGAAAACTGAGTCCGGGGCATTCCCGCCCGCGTTTTCTTGGGACGAGCACCGGAAGTCCTCGAGCTCGGCCCGTTTCCTTCGCTGCAAGTGCATTTCCAGTGGTTTCTGACACCGGACGAGCGTTCGCCACTCGTTGGAAGCTTCGGCCATCTTTTGGACCGTTTTGGGTCGCACCACAGTTCTCCCTCCAACGAGCTCGCTTCCCGACCTATACCTCCGGAAAACGTGTCAGGGAGCATGCCAGGAGTGTGGGTTGAAGTCCTCGGAGCACGAGACCCGAAGATCGAAAGACTTATGACCAATACGGAGCAAAGGGAAGAAACCGTCGGGGGACCGCTTTTTACCCCAGGACGAGAAAACTGAGTTCGGGGCATTCCCGCCCGCGTTTTCTTGGGACGAGCACCGGAAGTCCTCGAGCTCGGCCCGTTTCCTTCGCTGCAAGTGCATTTCCAGTGGTTTCTGACACCGGACGAGCGTTCGCCACTCGTTGGAAGCTTCGGCCATCTTTTGGACCGTTTTGGGTCGCACCACAGTTCTCCCTCCAACGAGCTCGCTTCCCGACCTATACCTCCGGAAAACGTGTAAGGGAGCATGCCAGGAGTGTGGGTTGAAGTCCTCGGAGCACGAGACCCGAAGATCGAAAGACTTATGACCAATACGGAGCAAAGGGAAGAAACCGTCGGGGGACCGCTTTTTACCCCAGGACGAGAAAACTGAGTCCGGGGCATTCCCGCTCGCGTTTTCTTGGGACGAGCACCGGAAGTCCTCGAGCTCGGCCCGTTTCCTTCGCTGCAAGTGCATTTCCAGTGGTTTCTGACACCGGACGAGCGTTCGCCACTCGTTGGAAGCTTCGGCCATCTTTTGGACCGTTTTGGGTCGCACCACAGTTCTCCCTCCAACGAGCTCGCTTCCCGACCTATACCTCCGGAAAACGTGTCAGGGAGCATGCCAGGAGTGTGGGTTGAAGTCCTCGGAGCACGAGACCCGAAGATCGAAAGACTTATGACCAATACGGAGCAAAGGGAAGAAACCGTCGGGGGACCGCTTTTTACCCCAGGACGAGAAAACTGAGTCCGGGGCATTCCCGCTCGCGTTTTCTTGGGACGAGCACCGGAAGTCCTCGAGCTCGGCCCGTTTCCTTCGCTGCAAGTGCATTTCCAGTGGTTTCTGACACCGGACGAGCGTTCGCCACTCGTTGGAAGCTTCGGCCATCTTTTGGACCGTTTTGGGTCGCACCACAGTTCTCCCTCCAACGAGCTCGCTTCCCGACCTATACCTCCGGAAAACGTGTAAGGGAGCATGCCAGGAGTGTGGGTTGAAGTCCTCGGAGCACGAGACCCGAAGATCGAAAGACTTATGACCAATACGGAGCAAAGGGAAGAAACCGTCGGGGGACCGCTTTTTACCCCAGGACGAGAAAACTGAGTCCGGGGCATTCCCGCTCGCGTTTTCTTGGGACGAGCACCGGAAGTCCTCGAGCTCGGCCCGTTTCCTTCGCTGCAAGTGCATTTCCAGTGGTTTCTGACACCGGACGAGCGTTCGCCACTCGTTGGAAGCTTCGGCCATCTTTTGGACCGTTTTGGGTCGCACCACAGTTCTCCCTCCAACGAGCTCGCTTCCCGACCTATACCTCCGGAAAACGTGTCAGGGAGCATGCCAGGAGTGTGGGTTGAAGTCCTCGGAGCACGAGACCCGAAGATCGAAAGACTTATGACCAATACGGAGCAAAGGGAAGAAACCGTCGGGGGACCGCTTTTTACCCCAGGACGAGAAAACTGAGTCCGGGGCATTCCCGCTCGCGTTTTCTTGGGACGAGCACCGGAAGTCCTCGAGCTCGGCCCGTTTCCTTCGCTGCAAGTGCATTTCCAGTGGTTTCTGACACCGGACGAGCGTTCGCCACTCGTTGGAAGCTTCGGCCATCTTTTGGACCGTTTTGGGTCGCACCACAGTTCTCCCTCCAACGAGCTCGCTTCCCGACCTATACCTCCGGAAAACGTGTCAGGGAGCATGCCAGGAGTGTGGGTTGAAGTCCTCGGAGCACGAGACCCGAAGATCGAAAGACTTATGACCAATACGGAGCAAAGGGAAGAAACCGTCGGGGGACCGCGTTTTACCCCAGGACGAGAAAACTGAGTCCGGGGCATTCCCGCCCGCGTTTTCTTGGGACGAGCACCGGAAGTCCTCGAGCTCGGCCCGTTTCCTTCGCTGCAAGTGCATTTCCAGTGGTTTCTGACACCGGTCGAGCGTTCGCCACTCGTTGGAAGCTTCGGCCATCTTTTGGACCGTTTTGGGTCGCACCACAGTTCTCCCTCCAACGAGCTCGCTTCCCGACCTATACCTCCGGAAAACGTGTCAGGGAGCATGCCAGGAGTGTGGGTTGAAGTCCTCGGAGCACGAGACCCGAAGATCGAAAGACTTATGACCAATACGGAGCAAAGGGAAGAAACCGTCGGGGGACCGCTTTTTACCCCAGGACGAGAAAACTGAGTCCGGGGCATTCCCGCCCGCGTTTTCTTGGGACGAGCACCGGAAGTCCTCGAGCTCGGCCCGTTTCCTTCGCTGCAAGTGCATTTCCAGTGGTTTCTGACACCGGACGAGCGTTCGCCACTCGTTGGAAGCTTCGGCCATCTTTTGGACCGTTTTGGGTCGCACCACAGTTCTCCCTCCAACGAGCTCGCTTCCCGACCTATAGCTCCGGAAAACGTGTCAGGGAGCATGCCAGGAGTGTGGGTTGAAGTCCTCGGAGCACGAGACTCGAAGATCGAAAGACTTATGACCAATACAGAGCAAAGGGGAGAAACCGTCGGGGGACCGCTTTTTACCCCAGGACGAGAAAACTGAGTCCGGGGCATTCCCGCTCGCGTTTTCTTGGGACGAGCACCAGAAGTCCTCGAGCTCGGCCCGTTTCCTTCGCTGCAAGTGCATTTCCAGTGGTTTCTGACACCGGACGAGCGTTCGCCACTCGTTGGAAGCTTCGGCCATCTTTTGGACCGTTTTGGGTCGCACCACAGTTCTCCCTCCAACGAGCTTGCTTCCCGACCTATACCTCCGGAAAACGTGTCAGGGAGCATGCCAGGAGTGTGGGTTGAAGTCCTCGGAGCACGAGACCCGAAGATCGAAAGACTTATGACCAATACGGAGCAAAGGGAAGAAACCGTCGGGGAACCGCTTTTTACCCCAGGACGAGAAAACTGAGTCCGGGGCATTCCCGCTCGCGTTTTCTTGGGACGAGCACCGGAAGTCCTCGAGCTCGGCCCGTTTCCTTCGCTGCAAGTGCATTTCCAGTGGTTTCTGACACCGGACGAGCGTTCGCCACTCGTTGGAAGCTTCGGCCATCTTTTGGACCGTTTTGGGTCGCACCACAGTTCTTCCTCCAACGAGCTCGCTTCCCGACCTATACCTCTGGAAAACGTGTCAGGGAGCATGCCAGGAGTGTGGGTTGAAGTCCTCGGAGCACGAGACCCGAAGATCGAAAGACTTATGACCAATACGGAGCAAAGGGAAGAAACCGTCGGGGGACCGCTTTTTACCCCAGGACGAGAAAACTGAATCCGGGGCATTCCCGCTCGCGTTTTCTTGGGACGAGCACCGGAAGTCCTCGAGCTCAGCCCGTTTCCTTCGCTGCAAGTGCATTTCCAGTGGTTTCTGACACCGGACGAGCGTTCGCCACTCGTTGGAAGCTTCGGCCATCTTTTGGACCGTTTTGGGTCGCACCACAGTTCTCCCTCCAACGAGCTCGCTTCCCGACCTATACCTCCGGAAAACGTGTAAGGGAGCATGCCAGGAGTGTGTGTTGAAGTCCTCGGAGCACGAGACCCGAAGATCGAAAGACTTATGACCAATACGGAGCAAAGGGAAGAAACCGTCGGGGGACCGCTTTTTACCCCAGGACGAGAAAACTGAGTCCGGGGCATTCCCGCTCGCGTTTTCTTGGGACGAGCACCGGAAGTCCTCGAGCTCGGCCCGTTTCCTTCGCTGCAAGTGCATTTCCAGTGGTTTCTGACACCGGACGAGCGTTCGCCACTCGTTGGAAGCTTCGGCCATCTTTTGGACCGTTTTGGGTCGCACCACAGTTCTCCCTCCAACGAGCTCGCTTCCCGACCTATACCTCCGGAAAACGTGTAAGGGAGCATGCCAGGAGTGTGGGTTGAAGTCCTCGGAGCACGAGACCCGAAGATCGAAAGACTTATGACCAATACGGAGCAAAGGGAAGAAACCGTCGGGGGACCGCTTTTTACCCCAGGACGAGAAAACTGAGTCCGGGGCATTCCCGCCCGCGTTTTCTTGGGACGAGCACCGGAAGTCCTCGAGCTCGGCCCGTTTCCTTCGCTGCAAGTGCATTTCCAGTGGTTTCTGACACCGGACGAGCGTTCGCCACTCGTTGGAAGCTTCGGCCATCTTTTGGACCGTTTTGGGTCGCACCACAGTTCTCCCTCCAACGAGCTCGCTTCCCGACCTATACCTCCGGAAAACGTGTCAGAGAGCATGCCAGGAGTGTGGGTTGAAGTCCTCGGAGCACGAGACCCGAAGATCGAAAGACTTATGACCAATACGGAGCAAAGGGAAGAAACCGTCGGGGGACCGCTTTTTACCCCAGGACGAGAAAACTGAGTCCGGGGCATTCCCGCCCGCGTTTTCTTGGGACGAGCACCGGAAGTCCTCGAGCTCGGCCCGTTTCCTTCGCTGCAAGTGCATTTCCAGTGGTTTCTGACACCGGACGAGCGTTCGCCACTCGTTGGAAGCTTCGGCCATCTTTTGGACCGTTTTGGGTCGCACCACAGTTCTCCCTCCAACGAGCTCGCTTCCCGACCTATACCTCCGGAAAACGTGTCAGGGAGCATGCCAGGAGTGTGGGTTGAAATCCTCGGAGCACGAGACCCGAAGATCGAAAGACTTATGACCAATACGGAGCAAAGGGAAGAAACCGTCGGGGGACCGCTTTTTACCCCAGGACGAGAAAACTGAGTCCGGGGCATTCCCGCCCGCGTTTTCTTGGGACGAGCACCGGAAGTCCTCGAGCTCGGCCCGTTTCCTTCGCTGCAAGTGCATTTCCAGTGGTTTCTGACACCGGACGAGCGTTCGCCACTCGTTGGAAGCTTCGGCCATCTTTTGGACCGTTTTGGGTCGCACCACAGTTCTCCCTCCAACGAGCTCGCTTCCCGACCTATACCTCCGGAAAACGTGTCAGGGAGCATGCCAGGAGTGTGGGTTGAAGTCCTCGGAGCACGAGACCCGAAGATCGAAAGACTTATGACCAATACGGAGCAAAGGGAAGAAACCGTCGGGGGACCGCTTTTTACCCCAGGACGAGAAAACTGAGTTCGGGGCATTCCCGCCCGCGTTTTCTTGGGACGAGCACCGGAAGTCCTCGAGCTCGGCCCGTTTCCTTCGCTGCAAGTGCATTTCCAGTGGTTTCTGACACCGGACGAGCGTTCGCCACTCGTTGGAAGCTTCGGCCATCTTTTGGACCGTTTTGGGTCGCACCACAGTTCTCCCTCCAACGAGCTCGCTTCCCGACCTATACCTCCGGAAAACGTGTAAGGGAGCATGCCAGGAGTGTGGGTTGAAGTCCTCGGAGCACGAGACCCGAAGATCGAAAGACTTATGACCAATACGGAGCAAAGGGAAGAAACCGTCGGGGGACCGCTTTTTACCCCAGGACGAGAAAACTGAGTCCGGGGCATTCCCGCTCGCGTTTTCTTGGGACGAGCACCGGAAGTCCTCGAGCTCGGCCCGTTTCCTTCGCTGCAAGTGCATTTCCAGTGGTTTCTGACACCGGACGAGCGTTCGCCACTCGTTGGAAGCTTCGGCCATCTTTTGGACCGTTTTGGGTCGCACCACAGTTCTCCCTCCAACGAGCTCGCTTCCCGACCTATACCTCCGGAAAACGTGTCAGGGAGCATGCCAGGAGTGTGGGTTGAAGTCCTCGGAGCACGAGACCCGAAGATCGAAAGACTTATGACCAATACGGAGCAAAGGGAAGAAACCGTCGGGGGACCGCTTTTTACCCCAGGACGAGAAAACTGAGTCCGGGGCATTCCCGCTCGCGTTTTCTTGGGACGAGCACCGGAAGTCCTCGAGCTCGGCCCGTTTCCTTCGCTGCAAGTGCATTTCCAGTGGTTTCTGACACCGGACGAGCGTTCGCCACTCGTTGGAAGCTTCGGCCATCTTTTGGACCGTTTTGGGTCGCACCACAGTTCTCCCTCCAACGAGCTCGCTTCCCGACCTATACCTCCGGAAAACGTGTAAGGGAGCATGCCAGGAGTGTGGGTTGAAGTCCTCGGAGCACGAGACCCGAAGATCGAAAGACTTATGACCAATACGGAGCAAAGGGAAGAAACCGTCGGGGGACCGCTTTTTACCCCAGGACGAGAAAACTGAGTCCGGGGCATTCCCGCTCGCGTTTTCTTGGGACGAGCACCGGAAGTCCTCGAGCTCGGCCCGTTTCCTTCGCTGCAAGTGCATTTCCAGTGGTTTCTGACACCGGACGAGCGTTCGCCACTCGTTGGAAGCTTCGGCCATCTTTTGGACCGTTTTGGGTCGCACCACAGTTCTCCCTCCAACGAGCTCGCTTCCCGACCTATACCTCCGGAAAACGTGTCAGGGAGCATGCCAGGAGTGTGGGTTGAAGTCCTCGGAGCACGAGACCCGAAGATCGAAAGACTTATGACCAATACGGAGCAAAGGGAAGAAACCGTCGGGGGACCGCTTTTTACCCCAGGACGAGAAAACTGAGTCCGGGGCATTCCCGCTCGCGTTTTCTTGGGACGAGCACCGGAAGTCCTCGAGCTCGGCCCGTTTCCTTCGCTGCAAGTGCATTTCCAGTGGTTTCTGACACCGGACGAGCGTTCGCCACTCGTTGGAAGCTTCGGCCATCTTTTGGACCGTTTTGGGTCGCACCACAGTTCTCCCTCCAACGAGCTCGCTTCCCGACCTATACCTCCGGAAAACGTGTCAGGGAGCATGCCAGGAGTGTGGGTTGAAGTCCTCGGAGCACGAGACCCGAAGATCGAAAGACTTATGACCAATACGGAGCAAAGGGAAGAAACCGTCGGGGGACCGCGTTTTACCCCAGGACGAGAAAACTGAGTCCGGGGCATTCCCGCCCGCGTTTTCTTGGGACGAGCACCGGAAGTCCTCGAGCTCGGCCCGTTTCCTTCGCTGCAAGTGCATTTCCAGTGGTTTCTGACACCGGTCGAGCGTTCGCCACTCGTTGGAAGCTTCGGCCATCTTTTGGACCGTTTTGGGTCGCACCACAGTTCTCCCTCCAACGAGCTCGCTTCCCGACCTATACCTCCGGAAAACGTGTCAGGGAGCATGCCAGGAGTGTGGGTTGAAGTCCTCGGAGCACGAGACCCGAAGATCGAAAGACTTATGACCAATACGGAGCAAAGGGAAGAAACCGTCGGGGGACCGCTTTTTACCCCAGGACGAGAAAACTGAGTCCGGGGCATTCCCGCCCGCGTTTTCTTGGGACGAGCACCGGAAGTCCTCGAGCTCGGCCCGTTTCCTTCGCTGCAAGTGCATTTCCAGTGGTTTCTGACACCGGACGAGCGTTCGCCACTCGTTGGAAGCTTCGGCCATCTTTTGGACCGTTTTGGGTCGCACCACAGTTCTCCCTCCAACGAGCTCGCTTCCCGACCTATAGCTCCGGAAAACGTGTCAGGGAGCATGCCAGGAGTGTGGGTTGAAGTCCTCGGAGCACGAGACTCGAAGATCGAAAGACTTATGACCAATACAGAGCAAAGGGGAGAAACCGTCGGGGGACCGCTTTTTACCCCAGGACGAGAAAACTGAGTCCGGGGCATTCCCGCTCGCGTTTTCTTGGGACGAGCACCAGAAGTCCTCGAGCTCGGCCCGTTTCCTTCGCTGCAAGTGCATTTCCAGTGGTTTCTGACACCGGACGAGCGTTCGCCACTCGTTGGAAGCTTCGGCCATCTTTTGGACCGTTTTGGGTCGCACCACAGTTCTCCCTCCAACGAGCTCGCTTCCCGACCTATACCTCCGGAAAACGTGTCAGGGAGCATGCCAGGAGTGTGGGTTGAAGTCCTCGGAGCACGAGACCCGAAGATCGAAAGACTTATGACCAATACGGAGCAAAGGGAAGAAACCGTCGGGGAACCGCTTTTTACCCCAGGACGAGAAAACTGAGTCCGGGGCATTCCCGCTCGCGTTTTCTTGGGACGAGCACCGGAAGTCCTCGAGCTCGGCCCGTTTCCTTCGCTGCAAGTGCATTTCCAGTGGTTTCTGACACCGGACGAGCGTTCGCCACTCGTTGGAAGCTTCGGCCATCTTTTGGACCGTTTTGGGTCGCACCACAGTTCTCCCTCCAACGAGCTCGCTTCCCGACCTATACCTCCGGAAAACGTGTAAGGGAGCATGCCAGGAGTGTGGGTTGAAGTCCTCGGAGCACGAGACCCGAAGATCGAAAGACTTATGACCAATACGGAGCAAAGGGAAGAAACCGTCGGGGGACCGCTTTTTACCCCAGGACGAGAAAACTGAGTCCGGGGCATTCCCGCTCGCGTTTTCTTGGGACGAGCACCGGAAGTCCTCGAGCTCGGCCCGTTTCCTTCGCTGCAAGTGCATTTCCAGTGGTTTCTGACACCGGACGAGCGTTCGCCACTCGTTGGAAGCTTCGGCCATCTTTTGGACCGTTTTGGGTCGCACCACAGTTCTCCCTCCAACGAGCTCGCTTCCCGACCTATACCTCCGGAAAACGTGTCAGGGAGCATGTCAGGAGTGTGGGTTGAAGTCCTCGGAGCACGAGACCCGAAGATCGAAAGACTTATGACCAATACGGAGCAAAGGGAAGAAACCGTCGGGGAACCGCTTTTTACCCCAGGACGAGAAAACTGAGTCCGGGGCATTCCCGCTCGCGTTTTCTTGGGACGAGCACCGGAAGTCCTCGAGCTCGGCCCGTTTCCTTCGCTGCAAGTGCATTTCCAGTGGTTTCTGACACCGGACGAGCGTTCGCCACTCGTTGGAAGCTTCGGCCATCTTTTGGACCGTTTTGGGTCGCACCACAGTTCTCCCTCCAACGAGCTCGCTTCCCGACCTATACCTCCGGAAAACGTGTCAGGGAGCATGTCAGGAGTGTGGGTTGAAGTCCTCGGAGCACGAGACCCGAAGATCGAAAGACTTATGACCAATACGGAGCAAAGGGAAGAAACCGTCGGGGAACCGCTTTTTACCCCAGGACGAGAAAACTGAGTCCGGGGCATTCCCGCTCGCGTTTTCTTGGGACGAGCACCGGAAGTCCTCGAGCTCGGCCCGTTTCCTTCGCTGCAAGTGCATTTCCAGTGGTTTCTGACACCGGACGAGCGTTCGCCACTCGTTGGAAGCTTCGGCCATCTTTTGGACCGTTTTGGGTCGCACCACAGTTCTCCCTCCAACGAGCTCGCTTCCCGACCTATACCTCCGGAAAACGTGTCAGGAAGCATGCCAGGAGTGTGGGTTGAAGTCCTCGGAGCACGAGACCCGAAGATCGAAAGACTTATGACCAATACGGAGCAAAGGGAAGAAACCGTCGGGGGACCGCTTTTTACCCCAGGACGAGAAAACTGAGTCCGGGGAATTCCCGCTCGCGTTTTCTTGGGACGAGCACCGGAAGTCCTCGAGCTCGGCCCGTTTCCTTCGCTGCAAGTGCATTTCCAGTGGTTTCTGACACCGGACGAGCGTTCGCCACTCGTTGGAAGCTTCGGCCATCTTTTGGACCGTTTTGGGTCGCACCACAGTTCTCCCTCCAACGAGCTCGCTTCCCGAATTATACCTCCGGAAAACGTGTCAGGGAGCATGCCAGGAGTGTGGGTTGAAGTCCTCGGACCACGAGACCCGAAGATCGAAAGACTTATGACCAATACGGAGCAAAGGGAAGAAACCGTCGGGGGACCGCTTTTTACCCCAGGACGAGAAAACTGAGTCCGGGGCATTCCCGCTCGCGTTTTCTTGGGACGAGCACCGGAAGTCCTCGAGCTCAGCCCGTTTCCTTCGCTGCAAGTGCATTTCCAGTGGTTTCTGACACCGGACGAGCGTTCGCCACTCGTTGGAAGCTTCGGCCATCTTTTGGACCGTTTTGGGTCGCACCACAGTTCTCCCTCCAACGAGCTCGCTTCCCGACCTATACCTCCGGAAAACGTGTCAGGGAGCATGCCAGGAGTATGGGTTGAAGTCCTCGGACCACGAGACCCGAAGATCGAAAGACTTATGACCAATACGGAGCAAAGGGAAGAAACCGTCGGGGGACCGCTTTTTACCCCAGGACGAGAAAACTGAGTCCGGGGCATTCCCGCCCGCGTTTTCTTGGGACGAGCACCGGAAGTCCTCGAGCTCGGCCCGTTTCCTTCGCTGCAAGTGCATTTCCAGTGGTTTCTGACACCGGACGAGCGTTCGCCACTCGTTGGAAGCTTCGGCCATCTTTTGGACCGTTTTGGGTCGCACCACAGTTCTCCCTCCAACGAGCTCGCTTCCCGACCTATACCTCCGGAAAACGTGTCAGGGAGCATGCCAGGAGTGTGGGTTGAAGTCCTCGGAGCACGAGACCCGAAGATCGAAAGACTTATGACCAATACGGAGCAAAGGGAAGAAACCGTCGGGGGACCGCTTTTTACCCCAGGACGAGAAAACTGAGTCCGGGGCATTCCCGCTCGCGTTTTCTTGGGACGAGCACCGGAAGTCCTCGAGCTCGGCCCGTTTCCTTCGCTGCAAGTGCATTTCCAGTGGTTTCTGACACCGGACGAGCGTTCGCCACTCGTTGGAAGCTTCGGCCATCTTTTGGACCGTTTTGGGTCGCACCACAGTTCTCCCTCCAACGAGCTCGCTTCCCGACCTATACCTCCGGAAAACGTGTCAGGGAGCATGCCAGGAGTGTGGGTTGAAGTTCTCGGAGCACGAGACCCGAAGATCGAAAGACTTATGACCAATACGGAGCAAAGGGAAGAAACCGTCGGGGGACCGCTTTTTACCCCAGGACGAGAAAACTGAGTCCGGGGCATTCCCGCTCGCGTTTTCTTGGGACGAGCACCGGAAGTCCTCGAGCTCAGCCCGTTTCCTTCGCTGCAAGTGCATTTCCAGTGGTTTCTGACACCGGACGAGCGTTCGCCACTCGTTGGAAGCTTCGGCCATCTTTTGGACCGTTTTGGGTCGCACCACAGTTCTCCCTCCAACGAGCTCGCTTCCCGACCTATACCTCCGGAAAACGTGTCAGGGAGCATGCCAGGAGTGTGGGTTGAAGTCCTCGGAGCACGAGACCCGAAGATCGAAAGACTTATGACCAATACGGAGCAAAGGGAAGAAACCGTCGGGGGACCGCTTTTTACCCCAGGACGAGAAAACTGAGTCCGGGGCATTCCCGATCGCGTTTTCTTGGGACGAGCACCGGAAGTCCTCGAGCTCAGCCCGTTTCCTTCGCTGCAAGTGCATTTCCAGTGGTTTCTGAAACCGGACGAGCGTTCGCCACTCGTTGGAATCTTCGGCCATCTTTTGGACCGTTTTGGGTCGCACCACAGTTCTCCCTCCAACGAGCTCGCTTCCCGACCTATACCTCCGGAAAACGTGTCAGGGAGCATGCCAGGAGTGTGGGTTGAAGTCCTCGGAGCACGAGACCCGAAGATCGAAAGACTTATGACCAATACGGAGCAAAGGGAAGAAACCGTCGGGGGACCGCTTTTTACCCCAGGACGAGAAAACTGAGTCCGGGGCATTCCCGCTCGCGTTTTCTTGGGACGAGCACCGGAAGTCCTCGAGCTCAGCCCGTTTCCTTCGCTGCAAGTGCATTTCCAGTGGTTTCTGACACCGGACGAGCGTTCGCCACTCGTTGGAAGCTTCGGCCATCTTTTGGACCGTTTTGGGTCGCACCACAGTTCTCCCTCCAACGAGCTCGCTTCCCGACCTATACCTCCGGAAAACGTGTCAGGGAGCATGCCAGGAGTGTGGGTTGAAGTCCTCGGAGCACGAGACCCGAAGATCGAAAGACTTATGACCAATACGGAGCAAAGGGAAGAAACCGTCGGGGGACCGCTTTTTACCCCAGGACGAGAAAACTGAGTCCGGGGCATTCCCGCTCGCGTTTTCTTGGGACGAGCACCGGAAGTCCTCGAGCTCAGCCCGTTTCCTTCGCTGCAAGTGCATTTCCAGTGGTTTCTGACACCGGACGAGCGTTCGCCACTCGTTGGAAGCTTCGGCCATCTTTTGGACCGTTTTGGGTCGCACCACAGTTCTCCCTCCAACGAGCTCGCTTCCCGACCTATACCTCCGGAAAACGTGTCAGGGAGCATGCCAGGAGTGTGGGTTGAAGTCCTCGGAGCACGAGACCCGAAGATCGAAAGACTTATGACCAATACGGAGCAAAGGGAAGAAACCGTCGGGGGACCGCTTTTTACCCCAGGACGAGAAAACTGAGTCCGGGGCATTCCCGCTCGCGTTTTCTTGGGACGAGCACCGGAAGTCCTCGAGCTCAGCCCGTTTCCTTCGCTGCAAGTGCATTTCCAGTGGTTTCTGACACCGGACGAGCGTTCGCCACTCGTTGGAAGCTTCGGCCATCTTTTGGACCGTTTTGGGTCGCACCACAGTTCTCCCTCCAACGAGCTCGCTTCCCGACCTATACCTCCAGAAAACGTGTCAGGGAGCATGCCATGAGTGTGGGTTGAAGTCCTCGGAGCACGAGACCCGAAGATCGAAAGACTTATGACCAATACGGAGCAAAGGGAAGAAACCGTCGGGGGACCGCTTTTTACCCCAGGACGAGAAAACTGAGTCCGGGGCATTCCCGCTCGCGTTTTCTTGGGACGAGCACCGGAAGTCCTCGAGCTCAGCCCGTTTCCTTCGCTGCAAGTGCATTTCCAGTGGTTTCTGACACCGGACGAGCGTTCGCCACTCGTTGGAAGCTTCGGCCATCTTTTGGACCGTTTTGGGTCGCACCACAGTTCTCCCTCCAACGAGCTCGCTTCCCGACCTATACCTCCGGAAAACGTGTCAGGGAGCATGCCAGGAGTGTGGGTTGAAGTCCACGGAGCACGAGACCCGAAGATCGAAAGACTTATGACCAATACGGAGCAAAGGGAAGAAACCGTCGGGGGACCGCTTTTTACCCCAGGACGAGAAAACTGAGTCCGGGGCATTCCCGCTCGCGTTTTCTTGGGACGAGCACCGGAAGTCCTCGAGCTCAGCCCGTTTCCTTCGCTGCAAGTGCATTTCCAGTTGTTTCTGACACCGGACGAGCGTTCGCCACTCGTTGGAATCTTCGGCCATCTTTTGGACCGTTTTGGGTCGCACCACAGTTCTCCCTCCAACGAGCTCGCTTCCCGACCTATACCTCCGGAAAACGTGTCAGGGAGCATGCCAGGAGTGTGGGTTGAAGTCCTCGGAGCACGAGACCGGAAGATCGAAAGACTTATGACCAATACGGAGCAAAGGGAAGAAACCGTCGGGGGACCGCTTTTTACCCCAGGACGAGAAAACTGAGTCCGGGGCATTCCCGCTCGCGTTTTCTTGGGACGAGCACCGGAAGTCCTCGAGCTCAGCCCGTTTCCTTCGCTGCAAGTGCATTTCCAGTGGTTTCTGACACCGGACGAGCGTTCGCCACTCGTTGGAAGCTTCGGCCATCTTTTGGACCGTTTTGGGTCGCACCACAGTTCTCCCTCCAACGAGCTCGCTTCCCGACCTATACCTCCGGAAAACGTGTCAGGGAGCATGCCAGGAGTGTGGGTTGAAGTCCTCGGAGCACGAGACCCGAAGATCGAAAGACTTATGACCAATACGGAGCAAAGGGAAGAAACCGTCGGGGGACCGCTTTTTACCCCAGGACGAGAAAACTGAGTCCGGGGCATTCCCGCTCGCATTTTCTTGGGACGAGCACCGGAAGTCCTCGAGCTCAGCCCGTTTCCTTCGCTGCAAGTGCATTTCCAGTGGTTTCTGACACCGGACGAGCGTTCGCCACTCGTTGGAAGCTTCGGCCATCTTTTGGACCGTTTTGGGTCGCACCACAGTTCTCCCTCCAACGAGCTCGCTTCCCGACCTATACCTCCGGAAAACGTGTCAGGGAGCATGCCAGGAGTGTGGGTTGAAGTCCTCGGAGCACGAGACCCGAAGATCGAAAGACTTATGACCAATACGGAGCAAAGGGAAGAAACCGTCGGGGGACCGCTTTTTACCCCAGGACGAGAAAACTGAGTCCGGGGCATTCCCGCTCGCGTTTTCTTGGGACGAGCACCGGAAGTCCTCGAGCTCAGCCCGTTTCCTTCGCTGCAAGTGCATTTCCAGTGGTTTCTGACACCGGACGAGCGTTCGCCACTCGTTGGAAGCTTCGGCCATCTTTTGGACCGTTTTGGGTCGCACCACAGTTCTCCCTCCAACGAGCTCGCTTCCCGACCTATACCTCCGGAAAACGTGTCAGGGAGCATGCCAGGAGTGTGGGTTGAAGTCCACGGAGCACGAGACCCGAAGATCGAAAGACTTATGACCAATACGGAGCAAAGGGAAGAAACCGTCGGGGGACCGCTTTTTACCCCAGGACGAGAAAACTGAGTCCGGGGCATTCCCGCTCGCGTTTTCTTGGGACGAGCACCGGAAGTCCTCGAGCTCAGCCCGTTTCCTTCGCTGCAAGTGCATTTCCAGTTGTTTCTGACACCGGACGAGCGTTCGCCACTCGTTGGAATCTTCGGCCATCTTTTGGACCGTTTTGGGTCGCACCACAGTTCTCCCTCCAACGAGCTCGCTTCCCGACCTATACCTCCGGAAAACGTGTCAGGGAGCATGCCAGGAGTGTGGGTTGAAGTCCTCGGAGCACGAGACCGGAAGATCGAAAGACTTATGACCAATACGGAGCAAAGGGAAGAAACCGTCGGGGGACCGCTTTTTACCCCAGGACGAGAAAACTGAGTCCGGGGCATTCCCGCTCGCGTTTTCTTGGGACGAGCACCGGAAGTCCTCGAGCTCAGCCCGTTTCCTTCGCTGCAAGTGCATTTCCAGTGGTTTTTGACACCGGACGAGCGTTCGCCACTCGTTGGAAGCTTCGGCCATCTTTTGGACCGTTTTGGGTCGCACCACAGTTCTCCCTCCAACGAGCTCGCTTCCCGACCTATACCTCCGGAAAACGTGTCAGGGAGCATGCCAGGAGTGTGGGTTGAAGTCCTCGGAGCACGAGACCCGAAGATCGAAAGACTTATGACCAATACGGAGCAAAGGGAAGAAACCGTCGGGGGACCGCTTTTTACCCCAGGACGAGAAAACTGAGTCCGGGGCATTCCCGCTCGCATTTTCTTGGGACGAGCACCGGAAGTCCTCGAGCTCAGCCCGTTTCCTTCGCTGCAAGTGCATTTCCAGTGGTTTCTGACACCGGACGAGCGTTCGCCACTCGTTGGAAGCTTCGGCCATCTTTTGGACCGTTTTGGGTCGCACCACAGTTCTCCCTCCAACGAGCTCGCTTCCCGACCTATACCTCCGGAAAACGTGTCAGGGAGCATGCCAGGAGTGTGGGTTGAAGTCCTCGGAGCACGAGACCCGAAGATCGAAAGACTTATGACCAATACGGAGCAAAGGGAAGAAACCGTCGGGGGACCGCTTTTTACCCCAGGACGAGAAAACTGAGTCCGGGGCATTCCCGCTCGCGTTTTCTTGGGACGAGCACCGGAAGTCCTCGAGCTCAGCCCGTTTCCTTCGCTGCAAGTGCATTTCCAGTGGTTTCTGACACCGGACGAGCGTTCGCCACTCGTTGGAAGCTTCGGCCATCTTTTGGACCGTTTTGGGTCGCACCACAGTTCTCCCTCCAACGAGCTCGCTTCCCGACCTATACCTCCAGAAAACGTGTCAGGGAGCATGCCATGAGTGTGGGTTGAAGTCCTCGGAGCACGAGACCCGAAGATCGAAAGACTTATGACCAATACGGAGCAAAGGGAAGAAACCGTCGGGGGACCGCTTTTTACCCCAGGACGAGAAAACTGAGTCCGGGGCATTCCCGCTCGCGTTTTCTTGGGACGAGCACCGGAAGTCCTCGAGCTCAGCCCGTTTCCTTCGCTGCAAGTGCATTTCCAGTGGTTTCTGACACCGGACGAGCGTTCGCCACTCGTTGGAAGCTTCGGCCATCTTTTGGACCGTTTTGGGTCGCACCACAGTTCTCCCTCCAACGAGCTCGCTTCCCGACCTATACCTCCGGAAAACGTGTCAGGGAGCATGCCAGGAGTGTGGGTTGAAGTCCACGGAGCACGAGACCCGAAGATCGAAAGACTTATGACCAATACGGAGCAAAGGGAAGAAACCGTCGGGGGACCGCTTTTTACCCCAGGACGAGAAAACTGAGTCCGGGGCATTCCCGCTCGCGTTTTCTTGGGACGAGCACCGGAAGTCCTCGAGCTCAGCCCGTTTCCTTCGCTGCAAGTGCATTTCCAGTTGTTTCTGACACCGGACGAGCGTTCGCGACTCGTTGGAAGCTTCGGCCATCTTTTGGACCGTTTTGGGTCGCACCACAGTTCAACCTCCAACGAGCTCGCTTCCCGACCTATACCTCCGGAAAACGTGTCAGGGAGCATGCCAGGAGTGTGGGTTGAAGTCCTCGGAGCACGAGACCCGAAGATCGAAAGACTTATGACCAATACGGAGCAAAGGGAAGAAACCGTCGGGGGACCGCTTTTTACCCCAGGACGAGAAAACTGAGTCCGGGGCATTCCCGCTCGCGTTTTCTTGGGACGAGCACCGGAAGTCCTCGAGCTCAGCCCGTTTCCTTCGCTGCAAGTGCATTTCCAGTGGTTTCTGACACCGGACGAGCGTTCGCCACTCGTTGGAATCTTCGGCCATCTTTTGGACCGTTTTGGGTCGCACCACAGTTCTCCCTCCAACGAGCTCGCTTCCCGACCTATACCTCCGGAAAACGTGTCAGGGAGCATGCCAGGAGTGTGGGTTGAAGTCCTCGGAGCACGAGACCCGAAGATCGAAAGACTTATGACCAATACGGAGCAAAGGGAAGAAACCGTCGGGGGACCGCTTTTTACCCCAGGACGAGAAAACTGAGTCCGGGGCATTCACGCTCGCGTTTTCTTGGGACGAGCACCGGAAGTCCTCGAGCTCAGCCCGTTTCCTTCGCTGCAAGTGCATTTCCAGTGGTTTCTGACACCGGACGAGCGTTCGCCACTCGTTGGAAGCTTCTGCCATCTTTTGGACCGTTTTGGGTCGCACCACAGTTCTCCCTCCAACGAGCTCGCTTCCCGACCTATACCTCCAGAAAACGTGTCAGGGAGCATGCCAGGAGTGTGGGTTGAAGTCCTCGGAGCACGAGACCCGAAGATCGAAAGACTTATGACCAATACGGAGCAAAGGGAAGAAACCGTCGGGGGACCGCTTTTTACCCCAGGACGAGAAAACTGAGTCCGGGGCATTCCCGCTCGCGTTTTCTTGGGACGAGCACCGGAAGTCCTCGAGCTCAGCCCGTTTCCTTCGCTGCAAGTGCATTTCCAGTGGTTTCTGACACCGGACGAGCGTTCGCCACTCGTTGGAAGCTTCGGCCATCTTTTGGACCGTTTTGGGTCGCACCACAGTTCTCCCTCCAACGAGCTCGCTTCCCGACCTATACCTCCGGAAAACGTGTCAGGGAGCATGCCAGGAGTGTGGGTTGAAGTCCTCGGAGCACGAGACCCGAAGATCGAAAGACTTATGACCAATACGGAGCAAAGGGAAGAAACCGTCGGGGGACCGCTTTTTACCCCAGGACGAGAAAACTGAGTCCGGGGCATTCCCGCTCGCGTTTTCTTGGGACGAGCACCGGAAGTCCTCGAGCTCAGCCCGTTTCCTTCGCTGCAAGTGCATTTCCAGTGGTTTCTGACACCGGACGAGCGTTCGCCACTCGTTGGAAGCTTCGGCCATCTTTTGGACCGTTTTGGGTCGCACCACAGTTCTCCCTCCAACGAGCTCGCTTCCCGACCTATACCTCCGCAAAACGTGTCAGGGAGCATGCCAGGAGTGTGGGTTGAAGTCCTCGGAGCACGAGACCCGAAGATCGAAAGACTTATGACCAATACGGAGCAAAGGGAAGAAACCGTCGGGGGACCGCTTTTTACCCCAGGACGAGAAAACTGAGTCCGGGGCATTCCCGCTCGCGTTTTCTTGGGACGAGCACCGGATGTCCTCGAGCTCAGCCCGTTTCCTTCGCTGCAAGTGCATTTCCAGTGGTTTCTGACACCGGACGAGCGTTCGCCACTCGTTGGAAGCTTCGGCCATCTTTTGGACCGTTTTGGGTCGCACCACAGTTCTCCCTCCAACGAGCTCGCTTCCCGACCTATACCTCCGGAAAACGTGTCAGGGAGCATGCCAGGAGTGTGGGTTGAAGTCCTCGGAGCACGAGACCCGAAGATCGAAAGACTTATGACCAATACGGAGCAAAGGGAAGAAACCGTCGGGGGACCGCTTTTTACCCTAGGACGAGAAAACTGAGTCCGGGGCATTCCCGCTCGCGTTTTCTTGGGACGAGCACCGGAAGTCCTCGAGCTCAGCCCGTTTACTTCGCTGCAAGTGCATTTCCAGTGGTTTCTGACACCGGACGAGCGTTCGCCACTCGTTGGAAGCTTCGGCCATCTTTTGGACCGTTTTGGGTCGCACCACAGTTCTCCCTCCAACGAGCTCGCTTCCCGACCTATACCTCCGGAAAACGTGTCAGGGAGCATGCCAGGAGTGTGGGTTGAAGTTCTCGGAGCACGAGACCCGAAGATCGAAAGACTTATGACCAATACGGAGCAAAGGGAAGGAACCGTCGGGGGACCGCTTTTTACCCCAGGACGAGAAAACTGAGTCCGGGGTATTCCCGCTCGCGTTTTCTTGGGACGAGCACCGGAAGTCCTCGAGCTCAGCCCGTTTCCTTCGCTGCAAGTGCATTTCCAGTGGTTTCTGACACCGGACGAGCGTTCGCCACTCGTTGGAAGCTTCGGCCATCTTTTGGACCGTTTTGGGTCGCACCACAGTTCTCCCTCCAACGAGCTCGCTTCCCGACCTATACCTACGGAAAACGTGTCAGGGAGCATGCCAGGAGTGTGGGTTGAAGTCCTCGGAGCACGAGACCCGAAGATCGAAAGACTTATGACCAATACGGAGCAAAGGGTAGAAACCGTCGGGGGACCGCTTTTTACCCCAGGACGGGAAAACTGAGTGCGGGGCATTCCCGCTCGCGTTTTCTTGGGACGAGCACCGGAAGTCCTCGAGCTCAGCCCGTTTCCTTCGCTGCAAGTGCATTTCCATTGGTTTCTGACACCGGACGAGCGTTCGCCACTCGTTGGAAGCTTCGGCCATCTTTTGGACCGTTTTGGGTCGCACCACAGTTCTCCCTCCAACGAGCTCGCTTCCCGACCTATACCTCCGGAAAACGTGTCAGGGAGCATGCCAGGAGTGTGGGTTGAAGTCCTCGCAGCACGAGACCCGAAGATCGAAAGACTTATGACCAATACGGAGCAAAGGGAAGAAACCGTCGGGGGACCGCTTTTTACCCCAGGACGGGAAAACTGAGTCCGGGGCATTCCCGCTCGCGTTTTCTTGGGACGAGCTCCGGAAGTCCTCGAGCTCAGCCCGTTTCCTTCGCTGCAAGTGCATTTCCATTGGTTTCTGACACCGGACGAGCGTTCGCCACTCGTTGGAAGCTTCGGCCATCTTTTGGACCGTTTTGGGTCGCACCACAGTTCTCCCTCCAACGAGCTCGCTTCCCGACCTATACCTCCGGAAAACGTGTCAGGGAGCATGCCAGGAGTGTGGGTTGAAGTCCTCGGAGCACGAGACCCGAAGATCGAAAGACTTATGACCAATACGGAGCAAAGGGAAGAAACCGTCGGGGGACCGCTTTTTACCCCAGGACGAGAAAACTGAGTCCGGGGCATTCCCGCTCGCGTTTTCTTGGGACGAGCACCGGAAGTCCTCGAGCTCAGCCCGTTTCCTTCGCTGCAAGTGCATTTCCAGTGGTTTATGACACCGGACGAGCGTTCGCCACTCGTTGGAAGCTTCGGCCATCTTTTGGACCGTTTTGGGTCGCACCACAGTTCTCCCTCCAACGAGCTCGCTTCCCGACCTATACCTCCGGAAAACGTGTCAGGGAGCATGCCAGGAGTGTGGGTTGAAGTCCTCGGAGCACGAGACCCGAAGATCGAAAGACTTATGACCAATACGGAGCAAAGGGAAGAAACCGTCGGGGGACCGCTTTTTACCCCAGACGAGAAAACTGAGTCCGGGGCATTCCCGCTCGCGTTTTCTTGGGACGAGCACCGAAAGTCCTCGAGCTCAGCCCGTTTCCTTCGCTGCAAGTGCATTTCCAGTGGTTTCTGACACCGGACGAGCGTTCGCCACTCGTTGGAAGCTTCGGCCATCTTTTGGACCGTTTTGGGTCGCACCACAGTTCTCCCTCCAACGAGTTCGCTTCCCGACCTATACCTCCGGAAAACGTGTCAGGGAGCATGCCAGGAGTGTGGGTTGAAGTCCTCGGAGCACGAGACCCGAAGATCGAAAGACTTATGACCAATACGGAGCAAAGGGAAGAAACCGTCGGGGGACCGCTTTTTACCCCAGGACGAGAAAACTGAGTCCGGGGCATTCCCGCTCGCGTTTTCTTGGGACGAGCACCGGAAGTCCTCGAGCTCAGCCCGTTTCCTTCGCTGCAAGTGCATTTCCAGTGGTTTCTGACACCGGACGAGCGTTCGCCACTCCTTGGAAGCTTCGGCCATCTTTTGGACCGTTTTGGGTCGCACCACAGTTCTCCCTCCAACGAGCTCGCTTCCCGACCTATACCTCCGGAAAACGTGTCAGGGAGCATGCCAGGAGTGTGGGTTGAAGTCCTCGGAGCACGAGACCCGAAGATCGAAAGACTTATGACCAATACGGAGCAAAGGGAAGGAACCGTCGGGGGACCGCTTTTTACCCCAGGACGAGAAAACTGAGTCCGGGGTATTCCCGCTCGCGTTTTCTTGGGACGAGCACCGGAAGTCCTCGAGCTCAGCCCGTTTCCTTCGCTGCAAGTGCATTTCCAGTGGTTTCTGACACCGGACGAGCGTTCGCCACTCGTTGGAAGCTTCGGCCATCTTTTGGACCGTTTTGGGTCGCACCACAGTTCTCCCTCCAACGAGCTCGCTTCCCGACCTATACCTCCGGAAAACGTGTCAGGGAGCATGCCAGGAGTGTGGGTTGAAGTCCTCGGAGCACGAGACCCGAAGATCGAAAGACTTATGACCAATACGGAGCAAAGGGAAGAAACCGTCGGGGGACCGCTTTTTACCCCAGGACGAGAAAACTGAGTCCGGGGCATTCCCGCTCGCGTTTTCTTGGGACGAGCACCGAAAGTCCTCGAGCTCAGCCCGTTTCCTTCGCTGCAAGTGCATTTCCAGTGGTTTCTGACACCGGACGAGCGTTCGCCACTCGTTGGAAGCTTCGGCCATCTTTTGGACCGTTTTGGGTCGCACCACAGTTCTCCCTCCAACGAGTTCGCTTCCCGACCTATACCTCCGGAAAACGTGTCAGGGAGCATGCCAGGAGTGTGGGTTGAAGTCCTCGGAGCACGAGACCCGAAGATCGAAAGACTTATGACCAATACGGAGCAAAGGGAAGAAACCGTCGGGGGACCGCTTTTTACCCCAGGACGAGAAAACTGAGTCCGGGGCATTCCCGCTCGCGTTTTCTTGGGACGAGCACCGGAAGTCCTCGAGCTCAGCCCGTTTCCTTCGCTGCAAGTGCATTTCCAGTGGTTTCTGACACCGGACGAGCGTTCGCCACTCGTTGGAAGCTTCGGCCATCTTTTGGACCGTTTTGGGTCGCACCACAGTTCTCCCTCCAACGAGCTCGCTTCCCGACCTATACCTCCGGAAAACGTGTCAGGGAGCATGCCAGGAGTGTGGGTTGAAGTCCTCGGAGCACGAGACCCGAAGATCGAAAGACTTATGACCAATACGGAGCAAAGGGAAGAAACCGTCGGGGGACCGCTTTTTACCCCAGGACGAGAAAACTGAGTGCGGGGCATTCCCGCTCGCGTTTTCTTGGGACGAGCACCGGAAGTCCTCGAGCTCAGCCCGTTTCCTTCGCTGCAAGTGCATTTCCATTGGTTTCTGACATCGGACGAGCGTTCGCCACTCGTTGGAAGCTTCGGCCATCTTTTGGACCGTTTTGGGTCGCACCACAGTTCTCCCTCCAACGAGCTCGCTTCCCGACCTATACCTCCGGAAAACGTGTCAGGGAGCATGCCAGGAGTGTGGGTTGAAGTCCTCGAAGCACGAGACCCGAAGATCGAAAGACTTATGACCAATACGGAGCAAAGAGAAGAAACCGTCGGGGGACCGCTTTTTACCCCAGGACGGGAAAACTGAGTCCGGGTCATTCCCACTCGCGTTTTCTTGGGACGAGCACCAGAAGTCCTCGAGCTCAGCCCGTTTCCTTCGCTGCAAGTGCATTTCCATTGGTTTCTGACACCGGACGAGCGTTCGCCACTCGTTGGAAGCTTCGGCCATCTTTTCGACCGTTTTGGGTCGCACCACAGTTCTCCCTCCAACGAGCTCGCTTCCCGACCTATACCTCCGGAAAACGTGTCAGGGAGCATGCCAGGAGTGTGGGTTGAAGTCCTCGGAGCACGAGACCCGAAGATCGAAAGACTTATGACCAATACGGAGCAAAGGGTAGAAACCGTCGGGGGACCGCTTTTTACCCCAGGACGGGAAAACTGAGTGCGGGGCATTCCCGCTCGCGTTTTCTTGGGACGAGCACCGGAAGTCCTCGAGCTCAGCCCGTTTCCTTCGCTGCAAGTGCATTTCCATTGGTTTCTGACATCGGACGAGCGTTCGCCACTCATTGGAAGCTTCGGCCATCTTTTGGACCGTTTTGGGTCGCACCACAGTTCTCCCTCCAACGAGCTCGCTTCCCGACCTATACCTCCGGAAAACGTGTCAGGGAGCATGCCAAGAGTGTGGGTTGAATTCCTCGAAGCACGAGACCCGAAGATCGAAAGACTTATGACCAATACGGAGCAAAGGGAAGAAACCGTCGGGGGACCGCTTTTTACCCCAGGACGGGAAAACTGAGTCCGGGTCATTCCCACTCGCGTTTTCTTGGGACGAGCACCAGAAGTCCTCGAGCTCAGCCCGTTTCCTTCGCTGCAAGTGCATTTCCATTGGTTTCTGACACCGGACGAGCGTTCGCCACTCGTTGGAAGCTTCGGCCATCTTTTGGACCGTTTTGGGTCGCACCACAGTTCTCCCTCCAACGAGCTCGCTTCCCGACCTATACCTCCGGAAAACGTGTCAGGGAGCATGCCAGGAGTGTGGGTTGAAGTCCTCGGAGCACGAGACCCGAAGATCGAAAGACTTATGACCAATACGGAGCAAAGGGAAGAAACCGTCGGGGGATCGCTTTTTACCCCAGGACGAGAAAACTTAGTCCGGGGCATTCCCGCTCGCGTTTTCTTGGGACGAGCACCGGAAGTCCTCGAGCTCAGCCCGTTTCCTTCGCTGCAAGTGCATTTCCAGTGGTTTCTGACACCGGACGAGCGTTCGCCACTCGTTGGAAGCTTCGGCCATCTTTTGGACCGTTTTGGGTCGCACCACAGTTCTCCCTCCAACGAGCTCGCTTCCCGACCTATACCTCCGGAAAACGTGTCAGGGAGCATGCCAGGAGTGTGGGTTGAAGTCCTCGGAGCACGAGACCCGAAGATCGAAAGACTTATGACCAATACGGAGCAAAGGGAAGAAACCGTCGGGGGACCGCTTTTTACCCCAGGACGAGAAAACTGAGTCCGGGGCATTCCCGCTCGCGTTTTCTTGGGACGAGCACCGGAAGTCCTCGAGCTCAGCCCGTTTCCTTCGCTGCAAGTGCATTTCCAGTGGTTTCTGACACCGGACGAGCGTTCGCCACTCGTTGGAAGCTTCGGCCATCTTTTGGACCGTTTTGGGTCGCACCACAGTTCTCCCTCCAACGAGCTCGCTTCCCGACCTATACCTCCGGAAAACGTGTCAGGGAGCATGCCAGGAGTGTGGGTTGAAGTCCTCGGAGCACGAGACCCGAAGATCGAAAGACTTATGACCAATACGGAGCAAAGGGAAGAAACCGTCGGGGGACCGCTTTTTACCCCAGGACGAGAAAACTGAGTCCGGGGCATTCCCGCTCGCGTTTTCTTGGGACGAGCACCGGAAGTCCTCGAGCTCAGCCCGTTTCCTTCGCTGCAAGTGCATTTCCAGTGGTTTCTGACACCGGACGAGCGTTCGCCACTCGTTGGAAGCTTCGGCCATCTTTTGGACCGTTTTGGGTCGCACCACAGTTCTCCCTCCAACGAGCTCGCTTCCCGACCTATACCTCCGCAAAACGTGTCAGGGAGCATGCCAGGAGTGTGGGTTGAAGTCCACGGAGCACGAGACCCGAAGATCGAAAGACTTATGACCAATACGGAGCAAAGGGAAGAAACCGTCGGGGGACCGCTTTTTACCCCAGGACGAGAAAACTGAGTCCGGGGCATTCTCGCTCGCGTTTTCTTGGGACGAGCACCGGAAGTCCTCGAGCTCAGCCCGTTTCCTTCGCTGCAAGTGCATTTCCAGCGGTTTCTGACACCGGACGAGCGTTCGCCACTCGTTGGAAGCTTCGGCCATCTTTTGGACCGTTTTGGGTCGCACCACAGTTCTCCCTCCAACGAGCTCGCTTCCCGACCTATACCTCCGGAAAACGTGTCAGGGAGCATGCCATGAGTGTGGGTTGAAGTCCTCGGAGCACGAGACCCGAAGATCGAAAGACTTATGACCAATACGGAGCAAAGGGAAGAAACCGTCGGGGGACCGCTTTTTACCCCAGGACGAGAAAACTGAGTCCGGGGCATTCCCGCTCGCGTTTTCTTGGGACGAGCACCGGAAGTCCTCGAGCTCAGCCCGTTTCCTTCGCTGCAAGTGCATTTCCAGTGGTTTCTGACACCGGACGAGCGTTCGCCACTCGTTGGAAGCTTCGGCCATCTTTTGGACCGTTTTGGGTCGCACCACAGTTCTCCCTCCAACGAGCTCGCTTCCCGACCTATACCTCCGCAAAACGTGTCAGGGAGCATGCCAGGAGTGTGGGTTGAAGTCCACGGAGCACGAGACCCGAAGATCGAAAGACTTATGACCAATACGGAGCAAAGGGAAGAAACCGTCGGGGGACCGCTTTTTACCCCAGGACGAGAAAACTGAGTCCGGGGCATTCCCGCTCGCGTTTTCTTGGGACGAGCACCGGAAGTCCTCGAGCTCAGCCCGTTTCCTTCGCTGCAAGTGCATTTCCAGTGGTTTCTGACACCGGACGAGCGTTCGCCACTCGTTGGAAGCTTCGGCCATCTTTTGGACCGTTTTGGGTCGCACCACAGTTCTCCCTCCAACGAGCTCGCTTCCCGACCTATACCTCCAGAAAACGTGTCAGGGAGCATGCCAGGAGGGTGGGTTGAAGTGCTCGTAGCACGAGACCCGAAGATCGAAAGACTTATGACCAATACGGAGCAAAGGGAAGAAACCGTCGGGGGACCGCTTTTTACCCCAGGACGAGAAAACTGGGTCCGGGGCATTCCCGCTCGCGTTTTCTTGGGACGAGCACCGGAAGTCCTCGAGCTCAGCCCGTTTCCTTCGCTGCAAGTGCATTTCCAGTGGTTTCTGACACCGGACGAGCGTTCGCCACTCGTTGGAAGCTTCGGCCATCTTTTGGACCATTTTGGGTCGCACCACAGTTCTCCCTCCAACGAGCTCGCTTCCCGACCTATACCTCCAGAAAACGTGTCAGGGAGCATGCCAGGAGGGTGGGTTGAAGTCCTCGTAGCACGAGACCCGAAGATCGAAAGACTTATGACCAATACGGAGCAAAGGGAAGAAACCGTCAGGGGACCGCTTTTTACCCCAGGACGAGAAAACTGAGTCCGGGGCATTCTCGCTCGCGTTTTCTTGGGACGAGCACCGGAAGTCCTCGAGCTCAGCCCGTTTCCTTCGCTGCAAGTGCATTTCCAGTGGTTTCTGACACCGGACGAGCGTTCGCCACTCGTTGGAAGCTTCGGCCATCTTTTGGACCGTTTTGGGTCGCACCACAGTTCTCCCTCCAACGAGCTCGCTTCCCGACCTATACCTCCGGAAAACGTGTCAGGGAGCATGCCAGGAGTGTGGGTTGAAGTCCTCGGAGCACGAGACCCGAAGATCGAAAGACTTATGACCAATACGGAGCAAAGGGAAGAAACCGTCGGGGGACCGCTTTTTACCCCAGGACGAGAAAACTGAGTCCGGGGCATTCCCGCTCGCGTTTTCTTGGGACGAGCACCGGAAGTCCTCGAGCTCAGCCCGTTTCCTTCGCTGCAAGTGCATTTCCAGTGGTTTCTGACACCGGACGAGCGTTCGCCACTCGTTGGAAGCTTCGGCCATCTTTTGGACCGTTTTGGGTCGCACCACAGTTCTCCCTCCAACGAGCTCGCTTCCCGACCTATACCTTCGGAAAACGTGTCAGGGAGCATGCCAGGAGTGTGGGTTGAAGTCCTCGGAGCACGAGACCCGAAGATCGAAAGACTTATGACCAATACGGAGCAAAGGGAAGAAACCGTCGGGGGACCGCTTTTTACCCCAGGACGAGAAAACTGAGTCCGGGGCATTCCCGCTCGCGTTTTCTTGGGACGAGCACCGGAAGTCCTCCAGCTCAGCCCGTTTCCTTCGCTGCAAGTGCATTTCCAGTGGTTTCTGACACCGGACGAGCGTTCGCCACTCGTTGGAAGCTTCGGCCATCTTTTGGACCGTTTTGGGTCGCACCACAGTTCTCCCTCCAACGAGCTCGCTTCCCGACCTATACCTCCGCAAAACGTGTCAGGGAGCATGCCAGGAGTGTGGGTTGAAGTCCTCGGAGCACGAGACCCGAAGATCGAAAGACTTATGACCAATACGGAGCAAAGGGAAGGAACCGTCGGGGGACCGCTTTTTACCCCAGGACGAGAAAACTGAGTCCGGGGCATTCCCGCTCGCGTTTTCTTGGGACGAGCACCGGATGTCCTCGAGCTCAGCCCGTTTCCTTCGCTGCAAGTGCATTTCCAGTGGTTTCTGACACCGGACGAGCGTTCGCCACTCGTTGGAAGCTTCGGCCATCTTTTGGACCGTTTTGGGTCGCACCACAGTTCTCCCTCCAACGAGCTCGCTTCCCGACCTATACCTCCGCAAAACGTGTCAGGGAGCATGCCAGGAGTGTGGGTTGAAGTCCACGGAGCACGAGACCCGAAGATCGAAAGACTTATGACCAATACGGAGCAAAGGGAAGAAACCGTCGGGGGACCGCTTTTTACCCCAGGACGAGAAAACTGAGTCCGGGGCATTCTCGCTCGCGTTTTCTTGGGACGAGCACCGGAAGTCCTCGAGCTCAGCCCGTTTCCTTCGCTGCAAGTGCATTTCCAGTGGTTTCTGACACCGGACGAGCGTTCGCCACTCGTTGGAAGCTTCGGCCATCTTTTGGACCGTTTTGGGTCGCACCACAGTGCTCCCTCCAACGAGCTCGCTTCCCGACCTATACCTCCGGAAAACGTGTCAGGGAGCATGCCAGGAGTGTGGGTTGAAGTCCTCGGAGCACGAGACCCGAAGATCGAAAGACTTAGGACCAATACGGAGCAAAGGGAAGAAACCGTCGGGGGACCGCTTTTTACCCCAGGACGAGAAAACTGAGTCCGGGGCATTCCCGCTCGCGTTTTCTTGGGACGAGCACCGGAAGTCCTCGAGCTCAGCCCGTTTCCTTCGCTGCAAGTGCATTTCCAGTGGTTTCTGACACCGGACGAGCGTTCGCCACTCGTTGGAAGCTTCGGCCATCTTTTGGACCGTTTTGGGTCGCACCACAGTTCTCCCTCCAACGAGCTCGCTTCCCGACCTATACCTCCGGAAAACGTGTCAGGGAGCATGCCAGGAGTGTGGGTTGAAGTCCTCGGAGCACGAGACCCGAAGATCGAAAGACTTATGACCAATACGGAGCAAAGGGAAGAAACCGTCGGGGGACCGCTTTTTACCCCAGGACGAGAAAACTGAGTCCGGGGCATTCCCGCTCGCGTTTTCTTGGGACGAGCACCGGATGTCCTCGAGCTCAGCCCGTTTCCTTCGCTGCAAGTGCATTTCCAGTGGTTTCTGACACCGGACGAGCGTTCGCCACTCGTTGGAAGCTTCGGCCATCTTTTGGACCGTTTTGGGTCGCACCACAGTTCTCCCTCCAACGAGCTCGCTTCCCGACCTATACCTCCGCAAAACGTGTCAGGGAGCATGCCAGGAGTGTGGGTTGAAGTCCACGGAGCACGAGACCCGAAGATCGAAAGACTTATGACCAATACGGAGCAAAGGGAAGAAACCGTCGGGGGACCGCTTTTTACCCCAGGACGAGAAAACTGAGTCCGGGGCATTCTCGCTCGCGTTTTCTTGGGACGAGCACCGGAAGTCCTCGAGCTCTGTCCGTTTCCTTCGCTGCAAGTGCATTTCCAGTGGTTTCTGACACCGGACGAGCGTTCGCCACTCGTTGGAAGCTTCGGCCATCTTTTGGACCGTTTTGGGTCGCACCACAGTTCTCCCTCCAACGAGCTCGCTTCCCGACCTATACCTCCGGAAAACGTGTCAGGGAGCATGCCAGGAGTGTGGGTTGAAGTCCTCGGAGCACGAGACCCGAAGATCGAAAGACTTATGACCAATACGGAGCAAAGGGAAGAAACCGTCGGGGGACCGCTTTTTACCCCAGGACGAGAAAACTGAGTCCGGGGCATTCCCGCTCGCGTTTTCTTGGGACGAGCACCGAAAGTCCTCGAGCTCAGCCCGTTTCCTTCGCTGCAAGTGCATTTCCAGTGGTTTCTGACACCGGACGAGCGTTCGCCACTCGTTGGAAGCTTCGGCCATCTTTTGGACCGTTTTGGGTCGCACCACAGTTCTCCCTCCAACGAGCTCGCTTCCCGACCTATACCTCCGGAAAACGTGTCAGGGAGCATGCCAGGAGTGTGGGTTGAAGTCCTCGGAGCACGAGACCCGAAGATCGAAAGACTTATGACCAATACGGAGCAAAGGGAAGAAACCGTCGGGGGACCGCTTTTTACCCCAGGACGAGAAAACTGAGTCCGGGGCATTCCCGCTCGCGTTTTCTTGGGACGAGCACCGGAAGTCCTCGAGCTCGGCCCGTTTCCTTCGCTGCAAGTGCATTTCCAGTGGTTTCTGACACCGGACGAGCGTTCGCCACTCGTTGGAAGCTTCGGCCATCTTTTGGACCGTTTTGGGTCGCACCACAGTTCTCCCTCCAACGAGCTCGCTTCCCGACCTATACCTCCGGAAAACGTGTCAGGGAGCATGCCAGGAGTGTGGGTTGAAGTCCTCGGAGCACGAGACCCGAAGATCGAAAGACTTATGACCAATACGGAGCAAAGGGAAGAAACCGTCGGGGGACCGCTTTTTACCCCAGGACGAGAAAACTGAGTCCGGGGCATTCCCGCTCGCGTTTTCTTGGGACGAGCACCGGAAGTCCTCGAGCTCGGCCCGTTTCCTTCGCTGCAAGTGCATTTCCAGTGGTTTCTGACACCGGACGAGCGTTCGCCACTCGTTGGAAGCTTCGGCCATCTTTTGGACCGTTTTGGGTCGCACCACAGTTCTCCCTCCAACGAGCTCGCTTCCCGACCTATACCTCCGGAAAACGTGTCAGGGAGCATGCCAGGAGTGTGGGTTGAAGTCCTCGGAGCACGAGACCCGAAGATCGAAAGACTTATGACCAATACGGAGCAAAGGGAAGAAACCGTCGGGGGACCGCTTTTTACCCCAGGACGAGAAAACTGAGTCCGGGGCATTCCCGCTCGCGTTTTCTTGGGACGAGCACCGGAAGTCCTCGAGCTCGGCCCGTTTCCTTCGCTGCAAGTGCATTTCCAGTGGTTTCTGACACCGGACGAGCGTTCGCCACTCGTTGGAAGCTTCGGCCATCTTTTGGACCGTTTTGGGTCGCACCACAGTTCTCCCTCCAACGAGCTCGCTTCCCGACCTATACCTCCGGAAAACGTGTCAGGGAGCATGCCAGGAGTGTGGGTTGAAGTCCTCGGAGCACGAGACCCGAAGATCGAAAGACTTATGACCAATACGGAGCAAAGGGAAGAAACCGTCGGGGGACCGCTTTTTACCCCAGGACGAGAAAACTGAGTCTGGGGCATTCCCGCTCGCGTTTTCTTGGGACGAGCACTGGAAGTCCTCGAGCTCGGCCCGTTTCCTTCGCTGCAAGTGCATTTCCAGTGGTTTCTGACACCGGACGAGCGTTCGCCACTCGTTGGAAGCTTCGGCCATCTTTTGGACCGTTTTGGGTCGCACCACAGTTCTCCCTCCAACGAGCTCGCTTCCCGACCTATACCTCCGGAAAACGTGTCAGGGAGCATGCCAGGAGTGTGGGTTGAAGTCCTCGGAGCACGAGACCCGAAGATCGAAAGACTTATGACCAATACGGAGCAAAGGGAAGAAACCGTCGGGGGACCGCTTTTTACCCCAGGACGAGAAAACTGAGTCCGGGGCATTCCCGCTCGCGTTTTCTTGGGACGAGCACCGGAAGTCCTCGAGCTCAGCCCGTTTCCTTCGCTGCAAGTGCACTTCCAGTGGTTTCTGACACCGGACGAGCGTTCGCCACTCGTTGGAAGCTTCGGCCATCTTTTGGACCGTTTTGGGTCGCACCACAGTTCTCCCTCCAACGAGCTCGCTTCCCGACCTATACCTCCGGAAAACGTGTCAGGGAGCATGCCAGGAGTGTGGGTTGAAGTCCTCGGAGCACGAGACCCGAAGATCGAAAGACTTATGACCAATACAATACGGAGCAAAGGGAAGAAACCGTCGGGGGACCGCTTTTTACCCCAGGACGAGAAAACTGAGTCCGGGGCATTCCCGCTCGCGTTTTCTTGGGACGAGCACCGGAAGTCCTCGAGCTCAGCCCGTTTCCTTCGCTGCAAGTGCACTTCCAGTGGTTTCTGACACCGGACGAGCGTTCGCCACTCGTTGGAAGCTTCGGCCATCTTTTGGACCGTTTTGGGTCGCACCACAGTTCTCCCTCCAACGAGCTCGCTTCCCGACCTATACCTCCGGAAAACGTGTCAGGGAGCATGCCAGGAGTGTGGGTTGAAGTCCTCGGAGCACGAGACCCGAAGATCGAAAGACTTATGACCAATACGGAGCAAAGGGAAGAAACCGTCGGGGGACCGCTTTTTATCCCAGGACGAGAAAACTGAGTCCGGGGCATTCCCGCTCGCGTTTTCTTGGGACGAGCACCGGAAGTCCTCGAGCTCAGCCCGTTTCCTTCGCTGCAAGTGCATTTCCAGTGGTTTCTGACACCGGACGAGCGTTCGCCACTCGTTGGAAGCTTCGGCCATCTTTTGGACCGTTTTGGGTCGCACCACAGTTCTCCCTCCAACGAGCTCGCTTCCCGACCTATACCTCCGGAAAACGTGTCAGGGAGCATGCCAGGAGTGTGGGTTGAAGTCCTCGGAGCACGAGACCCGAAGATCGAAAGACTTATGACCAATACGGAGCAAAGGGAAGAAACCGTCGGGGGACCGCTTTTTACCCCAGGACGAGAAAACTGAGTCCGGGGCATTCCCGCTCGCGTTTTCTTGGGACGAGCACCGGAAGTCCTCGAGCTCAGCCCGTTTCCTTCGCTGCAAGTGCATTTCCAGTGGTTTCTGACACCGGACGAGCGTTCGCCACTCGTTGGAAGCTTCGGCCATCTTTTGGACCGTTTTGGGTCGCACCACAGTTCTCCCTCCAACGAGCTCGCTTCCCGACCTATACCTCCGGAAAACGTGTCAGGGAGCATGCCAGGAGTGTGGGTTGAAGTCCTCGGAGCACGAGACCCGAAGATCGAAAGACTTATGACCAATACGGAGCAAAGGGAAGAAACCGTCGGGGGACCGCTTTTTACCCCAGGACGAGAAAACTGAGTCCGGGGCATTCCCGCTCGCGTTTTCTTGGGACGAGCACCGGAAGTCCTCGAGCTCAGCCCGTTTCCTTCGCTGCAAGTGCACTTCCAGTGGTTTCTGACACCGGACGAGCGTTCGCCACTCGTTGGAAGCTTCGGCCATCTTTTGGACCGTTTTGGGTCGCACCACAGTTCTCCCTCCAACGAGCTCGCTTCCCGACCTATACCTCCGGAAAACGTGTCAGGGAGCATGCCAGGAGTGTGGGTTGAAGTCCTCGGAGCACGAGACCCGAAGATCGAAAGACTTATGACCAATACAATACGGAGCAAAGGGAAGAAACCGTCGGGGGACCGCTTTTTACCCCAGGACGAGAAAACTGAGTCCGGGGCATTCCCGCTCGCGTTTTCTTGGGACGAGCACCGGAAGTCCTCGAGCTCAGCCCGTTTCCTTCGCTGCAAGTGCACTTCCAGTGGTTTCTGACACCGGACGAGCGTTCGCCACTCGTTGGAAGCTTCGGCCATCTTTTGGACCGTTTTGGGTCGCACCACAGTTCTCCCTCCAACGAGCTCGCTTCCCGACCTATACCTCCGGAAAACGTGTCAGGGAGCATGCCAGGAGTGTGGGTTGAAGTCCTCGGAGCACGAGACCCGAAGATCGAAAGACTTATGACCAATACGGAGCAAAGGGAAGAAACCGTCGGGGGACCGCTTTTTATCCCAGGACGAGAAAACTGAGTCCGGGGCATTCCCGCTCGCGTTTTCTTGGGACGAGCACCGGAAGTCCTCGAGCTCAGCCCGTTTCCTTCGCTGCAAGTGCATTTCCAGTGGTTTCTGACACCGGACGAGCGTTCGCCACTCGTTGGAAGTTTCGGCCATCTTTTGGACCGTTTTGGGTCGCACCACAGTTCTCCCTCCAACGAGCTCGCTTCCCGACCTATACCTCCGGAAAACGTGTCAGGGAGCATGCCAGGAGTGTGGGTTGAAGTCCTCGGAGCACGAGACCCGAAGATCGAAAGACTTATGACCAATACGGAGCAAAGGGAAGAAACCGTCGGGGGACCGCTTTTTACCCCAGGACGAGAAAACTGAGTCCGGGGCATTCCCGCTCGCGTTTTCTTGGGACGAGCACCGGAAGTCCTCGAGCTCAGCCCGTTTCCTTCGCTGCAAGTGCATTTCCAGTGGTTTCTGACACCGGACGAGCGTTCGCCACTCGTTGGAAGCTTCGGCCATCTTTTGGACCGTTTTGGGTCGCACCACAGTTCTCCCTCCAACGAGCTCGCTTCCCGACCTATACCTCCGGAAAACGTGTCAGGGAGCATGCCAGGAGTGTGGGTTGAAGTCCTCGGAGCACGAGACCCGAAGATCGAAAGACTTATGACCAATACGGAGCAAAGGGAAGAAACCGTCGGGGGACCGCTTTTTACCCCAGGACGAGAAAACTGAGTCCGGGGCATTCCCGCTCGCGTTTTCTTGGGACGAGCACCGGAAGTCCTCGAGCTCAGCCCGTTTCCTTCGCTGCAAGTGCACTTCCAGTGGTTTCTGACACCGGACGAGCGTTCGCCACTCGTTGGAAGCTTCGGCCATCTTTTGGACCGTTTTGGGTCGCACCACAGTTCTCCCTCCAACGAGCTCGCTTCCCGACCTATACCTCCGGAAAACGTGTCAGGGAGCATGCCAGGAGTGTGGGTTGAAGTCCTCGGAGCACGAGACCCGAAGATCGAAAGACTTATGACCAATACAATACGGAGCAAAGGGAAGAAACCGTCGGGGGACCGCTTTTTACCCCAGGACGAGAAAACTGAGTCCGGGGCATTCCCGCTCGCGTTTTCTTGGGACGAGCACCGGAAGTCCTCGAGCTCAGCCCGTTTCCTTCGCTGCAAGTGCACTTCCAGTGGTTTCTGACACCGGACGAGCGTTCGCCACTCGTTGGAAGCTTCGGCCATCTTTTGGACCGTTTTGGGTCGCACCACAGTTCTCCCTCCAACGAGCTCGCTTCCCGACCTATACCTCCGGAAAACGTGTCAGGGAGCATGCCAGGAGTGTGGGTTGAAGTCCTCGGAGCACGAGACCCGAAGATCGAAAGACTTATGACCAATACGGAGCAAAGGGAAGAAACCGTCGGGGGACCGCTTTTTATCCCAGGACGAGAAAACTGAGTCCGGGGCATTCCCGCTCGCGTTTTCTTGGGACGAGCACCGGAAGTCCTCGAGCTCAGCCCGTTTCCTTCGCTGCAAGTGCATTTCCAGTGGTTTCTGACACCGGACGAGCGTTCGCCACTCGTTGGAAGCTTCGGCCATCTTTTGGACCGTTTTGGGTCGCACCACAGTTCTCCCTCCAACGAGCTCGCTTCCCGACCTATACCTCCGGAAAACGTGTCAGGGAGCATGCCAGGAGTGTGGGTTGAAGTCCTCGGAGCACGAGACCCGAAGATCGAAAGACTTATGACCAATACGGAGCAAAGGGAAGAAACCGTCGGGGGACCGCTTTTTACCCCAGGACGAGAAAACTGAGTCCGGGGCATTCCCGCTCGCGTTTTCTTGGGACGAGCACCGGAAGTCCTCGAGCTCAGCCCGTTTCCTTCGCTGCAAGTGCATTTCCAGTGGTTTCTGACACCGGACGAGCGTTCGCCACTCGTTGGAAGCTTCGGCCATCTTTTGGACCGTTTTGGGTCGCACCACAGTTCTCCCTCCAACGAGCTCGCTTCCCGACCTATACCTCCGGAAAACGTGTCAGGGAGCATGCCAGGAGTGTGGGTTGAAGTCCTCGGAGCACGAGACCCGAAGATCGAAAGACTTATGACCAATACGGAGCAAAGGGAAGAAACCGTCGGGGGACCGCTTTTTACCCCAGGACGAGAAAACTGAGTCCGGGGCATTCCCGCTCGCGTTTTCTTGGGACGAGCACCGGAAGTCCTCGAGCTCAGCCCGTTTCCTTCGCTGCAAGTGCACTTCCAGTGGTTTCTGACACCGGACGAGCGTTCGCCACTCGTTGGAAGCTTCGGCCATCTTTTGGACCGTTTTGGGTCGCACCACAGTTCTCCCTCCAACGAGCTCGCTTCCCGACCTATACCTCCGGAAAACGTGTCAGGGAGCATGCCAGGAGTGTGGGTTGAAGTCCTCGGAGCACGAGACCCGAAGATCGAAAGACTTATGACCAATACAATACGGAGCAAAGGGAAGAAACCGTCGGGGGACCGCTTTTTACCCCAGGACGAGAAAACTGAGTCCGGGGCATTCCCGCTCGCGTTTTCTTGGGACGAGCACCGGAAGTCCTCGAGCTCAGCCCGTTTCCTTCGCTGCAAGTGCACTTCCAGTGGTTTCTGACACCGGACGAGCGTTCGCCACTCGTTGGAAGCTTCGGCCATCTTTTGGACCGTTTTGGGTCGCACCACAGTTCTCCCTCCAACGAGCTCGCTTCCCGACCTATACCTCCGGAAAACGTGTCAGGGAGCATGCCAGGAGTGTGGGTTGAAGTCCTCGGAGCACGAGACCCGAAGATCGAAAGACTTATGACCAATACAATACGGAGCAAAGGGAAGAAACCGTCGGGGGACCGCTTTTTACCCCAGGACGAGAAAACTGAGTCCGGGGCATTCCCGCTCGCGTTTTCTTGGGACGAGCACCGGAAGTCCTCGAGCTCAGCCCGTTTCCTTCGCTGCAAGTGCACTTCCAGTGGTTTCTGACACCGGACGAGCGTTCGCCACTCGTTGGAAGCTTCGGCCATCTTTTGGACCGTTTTGGGTCGCACCACAGTTCTCCCTCCAACGAGCTCGCTTCCCGACCTATACCTCCGGAAAACGTGTCAGGGAGCATGCCAGGAGTGTGGGTTGAAGTCCTCGGAGCACGAGACCCGAAGATCGAAAGACTTATGACCAATACGGAGCAAAGGGAAGAAACCGTCGGGGGACCGCTTTTTATCCCAGGACGAGAAAACTGAGTCCGGGGCATTCCCGCTCGCGTTTTCTTGGGACGAGCACCGGAAGTCCTCGAGCTCAGCCCGTTTCCTTCGCTGCAAGTGCATTTCCAGTGGTTTCTGACACCGGACGAGCGTTCGCCACTCGTTGGAAGCTTCGGCCATCTTTTGGACCGTTTTGGGTCGCACCACAGTTCTCCCTCCAACGAGCTCGCTTCCCGACCTATACCTCCGGAAAACGTGTCAGGGAGCATGCCAGGAGTGTGGGTTGAAGTCCTCGGAGCACGAGACCCGAAGATCGAAAGACTTATGACCAATACGGAGCAAAGGGAAGAAACCGTCGGGGGACCGCTTTTTACCCCAGGACGAGAAAACTGAGTCCGGGGCATTCCCGCTCGCGTTTTCTTGGGACGAGCACCGGAAGTCCTCGAGCTCGACCCGTTTCCTTCGCTGCAAGTGCATTTCCAGTGGTTTCTGACACCGGACGAGCGTTCGCCACTCGTTGGAAGCTTCGGCCATCTTTTGGACCGTTTTGGGTCGCACCACAGTTCTCCCTCCAACGAGCTCGCTTCCCGACCTATACCTCCGGAAAACGTGTCAGGGAGCATGCCAGGAGTGTGGGTTGAAGTCCTCGGAGCACGAGATCCGAAGATCGAAAGACTTATGACCAATACGGAGCAAAGGGAAGAAACCGTCGGGGGACCGCTTTTTACCCCAGGACGAGAAAACTGAGTCCGGGGCATTCCCGCTCGCGTTTTCTTGGGACGAGCACCGGAAGTCCTCGAGCTCGGCCCGTTTCCTTCGCTGCAAGTGCATTTCCAGTGGTTTCTGACACCGGACGAGCGTTCGCCACTCGTTGGAAGCTTCGGCCATCTTTTGGACCGTTTTGGGTCGCACCACAGTTCACCCTCCAACGAGCTCGCTTCCCGACCTATACCGCCGGAAAACGTGTCAGGGAGCATGCCAGGAGTGTGGGTTGAAGTCCTCGGAGCACGAGACCCGAAGATCGAAAGACTTATGACCAATACGGAGCAAAGGGAAGAAACCGTCGGGGGACCGCTTTTTACCCCAGGACGAGAAAACTGAGTCCGGGGCATTCCCGCTCGCGTTTTCTTGGGACGAGCACCGGAAGTCCTCGAGCTCGGCCCGTTTCCTTCGCTGCAAGTGCATTTCCAGTGGTTTCTGACACCGGACGAGCGTTCGCCACTCGTTGGAAGCTTCGGCCATCTTTTGGACCGTTTTGGGTCGCACCACAGTTCTCCCTCCAACGAGCTCGCTTCCCGACCTATACCTCCGGAAAACGTGTCAGGGAGCATGCCAGGAGTGTGGGTTGAAGTCCTCGGAGCACGAGACCCGAAGATCGAAAGACTTATGACCAATACGGAGCAAAGGGAAGAAACCGTCGGGGGGACCGCTTTTTACCCCAGGACGAGGAAAACGGAGTCCGGGGCATTCCCGCTCGCGTTTTCTTGGGACGAGCACCGGAAGTCCTCGAGCTCGGCCCGTTTCCTTCGCTGCAAGTGCATTTCCAGTGGTTTCTGACACCGGACGAGCGTTCGCCACTCGTTGGAAGCTTCGGCCATCTTTTGGACCGTTTTGGGTCGCACCACAGTTCTCCCTCCAACGAGCTCGCTTCCCGACCTATACCTCCGGAAAACGTGTCAGGGAGCATGCCAGGAGTGTGGGTTGAAGTCCTCGGAGCACGAGACCCGAAGATCGAAAGACTTATGACCAATACGGAGCAAAGGGAAGAAACCGTCGGGGGACCGCTTTTTACCCCAGGACGAGAAAACTGAGTCCGGGGCATTCCCGCTCGCGTTTTCTTGGGACGAGCACCGGAAGTCCTCGAGCTCGGCCCGTTTCCTTCGCTGCAAGTGCATTTCCAGTGGTTTCTGACACCGGACGAGCGTTCGCCACTCGTTGGAAGCTTCGGCCATCTTTTGGACCGTTTTGGGTCGCACCACAGTTCTCCCTCCAACGAGCTCGCTTCCCGACCTATACCTCCGGAAAACGTGTCCGGGAGCATGCCAGGAGTGTGGGTTGAAGTCCTCGGAGCACGAGACCCGAAGATCGAAAGACTTATGACCAATACGGAGCAAAGGGAAGAAACCGTCGGGGGACCGCTTTTTACCCCAGGACGAGAAAACTGAGTCCGGGGCATTCCCGCTCGCGTTTTCTTGGGACGAGCACCGGAAGTCCTCGAGCTCGGCCCGTTTCCTTCGCTGCAAGTGCATTTCCAGTGGTTTCTGACACCGGACGAGCGTTCGCCACTCGTTGGAAGCTTCGGCCATCTTTTGGACCGTTTTGGGTCGCACCACAGTTCTCCCTCCAACGAGCTCGCTTCCCGACCTATACCTCCGGAAAACGTGTCAGGGAGCATGCCAGGAGTGTGGGTTGAAGTCCTCGGAGCACGAGACCCGAAGATCGAAAGACTTATGACCAATACGGAGCAAAGGGAAGAAACCGTCGGGGGACCGCTTTTTACCCCAGGACGAGAAAACTGAGTCCGGGGCATTCCCGCTCGCGTTTTCTTGGGACGAGCACCGGAAGTCCTCGAGCTCGACCCGTTTCCTTCGCTGCAAGTGCATTTCCAGTGGTTTCTGACACCGGACGAGCGTTCGCCACTCGTTGGAAGCTTCGGCCATCTTTTGGACCGTTTTGGGTCGCACCACAGTTCTCCCTCCAACGAGCTCGCTTCCCGACCTATACCTCCGGAAAACGTGTCAGGGAGCATGCCAGGAGTGTGGGTTGAAGTCCTCGGAGCACGAGATCCGAAGATCGAAAGACTTATGACCAATACGGAGCAAAGGGAAGAAACCGTCGGGGGACCGCTTTTTACCCCAGGACGAGAAAACTGAGTCCGGGGCATTCCCGCTCGCGTTTTCTTGGGACGAGCACCGGAAGTCCTCGAGCTCGGCCCGTTTCCTTCGCTGCAAGTGCATTTCCAGTGGTTTCTGACACCGGACGAGCGTTCGCCACTCGTTGGAAGCTTCGGCCATCTTTTGGACCGTTTTGGGTCGCACCACAGTTCACCCTCCAACGAGCTCGCTTCCCGACCTATACCTCCGGAAAACGTGTCAGGGAGCATGCCAGGAGTGTGGGTTGAAGTCCTCGGAGCACGAGACCCGAAGATCGAAAGACTTATGACCAATACGGAGCAAAGGGAAGAAACCGTCGGGGGGACCGCTTTTTACCCCAGGACGAGAAAACTGAGTCCGGGGCATTCCCGCTCGCGTTTTCTTGGGACGAGCACCGGAAGTCCTCGAGCTCGGCCCGTTTCCTTCGCTGCAAGTGCATTTCCAGTGGTTTCTGACACCGGACGAGCGTTCGCCACTCGTTGGAAGCTTCGGCCATCTTTTGGACCGTTTTGGGTCGCACCACAGTTCTCCCTCCAACGAGCTCGCTTCCCGACCTATACCTCCGGAAAACGTGTCAGGGAGCATGCCAGGAGTGTGGGTTGAAGTCCTCGGAGCACGAGACCCGAAGATCGAAAGACTTATGACCAATACGGAGCAAAGGGAAGAAACCGTCGGGGGACCGCTTTTTACCCCAGGACGAGAAAACTGAGTCCGGGGCATTCCCGCTCGCGTTTTCTTGGGACGAGCACCGGAAGTCCTCGAGCTCGGCCCGTTTCCTTCGCTGCAAGTGCATTTCCAGTGGTTTCTGACACCGGACGAGCGTTCGCCACTCGTTGGAAGCTTCGGCCATCTTTTGGACCGTTTTGGGTCGCACCACAGTTCTCCCTCCAACGAGCTCGCTTCCCGACCTATACCTCCGGAAAACGTGTCAGGGAGCATGCCAGGAGTGTGGGTTGAAGTCCTCGGAGCACGAGACCCGAAGATCGAAAGACTTATGACCAATACGGAGCAAAGGGAAGAAACCGTCGGGGGACCGCTTTTTACCCCAGGACGAGAAAACTGAGTCCGGGGCATTCCCGCTCGCGTTTTCTTGGGACGAGCACCGGAAGTCCTCGAGCTCGGCCCGTTTCCTTCGCTGCAAGTGCATTTCCAGTGGTTTCTGACACCGGACGAGCGTTCGCCACTCGTTGGAAGCTTCGGCCATCTTTTGGACCGTTTTGGGTCGCACCACAGTTCTCCCTCCAACGAGCTCGCTTCCCGACCTATACCTCCGGAAAACGTGTCAGGGAGCATGCCAGGAGTGTGGGTTGAAGTCCTCGGAGCACGAGACCCGAAGATCGAAAGACTTATGACCAATACGGAGCAAAGGGAAGAAACCGTCGGGGGACCGCTTTTTACCCCAGGACGAGAAAACTGAGTCCGGGGCATTCCCGCTCGCGTTTTCTTGGGACGAGCACCGGAAGTCCTCGAGCTCGGCCCGTTTCCTTCGCTGCAAGTGCATTTCCAGTGGTTTCTGACACCGGACGAGCGTTCGCCACTCGTTGGAAGCTTCGGCCATCTTTTGGACCGTTTTGGGTCGCACCACAGTTCTCCCTCCAACGAGCTCGCTTCCCGACCTATACCTCCGGAAAACGTGTCAGGGAGCATGCCAGGAGTGTGGGTTGAAGTCCTCGGAGCACGAGACCCGAAGATCGAAAGACTTATGACCAATACGGAGCAAAGGGAAGAAACCGTCGGGGGACCGCTTTTTACCCCAGGACGAGAAAACTGAGTCCGGGGCATTCCCGCTCGCGTTTTCTTGGGACGAGCACCGGAAGTCCTCGAGCTCGGCCCGTTTCCTTCGCTGCAAGTGCATTTCCAGTGGTTTCTGACACCGGACGAGCGTTCGCCACTCGTTGGAAGCTTCGGCCATCTTTTGGACCGTTTTGGGTCGCACCACAGTTCTCCCTCCAACGAGCTCGCTTCCCGACCTATACCTCCGGAAAACGTGTCAGGGAGCATGCCAGGAGTGTGGGTTGAAGTCCTCGGAGCACGAGATCCGAAGATCGAAAGACTTATGACCAATACGGAGCAAAGGGAAGAAACCGTCGGGGGACCGCTTTTTACCCCAGGACGAGAAAACTGAGTCCGGGGCATTCCCGCTCGCGTTTTCTTGGGACGAGCACCGGAAGTCCTCGAGCTCGGCCCGTTTCCTTCGCTGCAAGTGCATTTCCAGTGGTTTCTGACACCGGACGAGCGTTCGCCACTCGTTGGAAGCTTCGGCCATCTTTTGGACCGTTTTGGGTCGCACCACAGTTCTCCCTCCAACGAGCTCGCTTCCCGACCTATACCTCCGGAAAACGTGTCAGGGAGCATGCCAGGAGTGTGGGTTGAAGTCCTCGGAGCACGAGACCCGAAGATCGAAAGACTTATGACCAATACGGAGCAAAGGGAAGAAACCGTCGGGGGACCGCTTTTTACCCCAGGACGAGAAAACTGAGTCCGGGGCATTCCCGCTCGCGTTTTCTTGGGACGAGCACCGGAAGTCCTCGAGCTCGGCCCGTTTCCTTCGCTGCAAGTGCATTTCCAGTGGTTTCTGACACCGGACGAGCGTTCGCCACTCGTTGGAAGCTTCGGCCATCTTTTGGACCGTTTTGGGTCGCACCACAGTTCTCCCTCCAACGAGCTCGCTTCCCGACCTATACCTCCGGAAAACGTGTCAGGGAGCATGCCAGGAGTGTGGGTTGAAGTCCTCGGAGCACGAGACCCGAAGATCGAAAGACTTATGACCAATACGGAGCAAAGGGAAGAAACCGTCGGGGGACCGCTTTTTACCCCAGGACGAGAAAACTGAGTCCGGGGCATTCCCGCTCGCGTTTTCTTGGGACGAGCACCGGAAGTCCTCGAGCTCGGCCCGTTTCCTTCGCTGCAAGTGCATTTCCAGTGGTTTCTGACACCGGACGAGCGTTCGCCACTCGTTGGAAGCTTCGGCCATCTTTTGGACCGTTTTGGGTCGCACCACAGTTCTCCCTCCAACGAGCTCGCTTCCCGACCTATACCTCGGGAAAACGTGTCAGGGAGCATGCCAGGAGTGTGGGTTGAAGTCCTCGGAGCACGAGACCCGAAGATCGAAAGACTTATGACCAATACGGAGCAAAGGGAAGAAACCGTCGGGGGACCGCTTTTTACCCCAGGACGAGAAAACTGAGTCCGGGGCATTCCCGCTCGCGTTTTCTTGGGACGAGCACCGGAAGTCCTCGAGCTCGGCCCGTTTCCTTCGCTGCAAGTGCATTTCCAGTGGTTTCTGACACCGGACGAGCGTTCGCCACTCGTTGGAAGCTTCGGCCATCTTTTGGACCGTTTTGGGTCGCACCACAGTTCTCCCTCCAACGAGCTCGCTTCCCGACCTATACCTCCGGAAAACGTGTCAGGGAGCATGCCAGGAGTGTGGGTTGAAGTCCTCGGAGCACGAGACCCGAAGATCGAAAGACTTATGACCAATACGGAGCAAAGGGAAGAAACCGTCGGGGGACCGCTTTTTACCCCAGGACGAGAAAACTGAGTCCGGGGAATTCCCGCTCGCGTTTTCTTGGGACGAGCACCGGAAGTCCTCGAGCTCGGCCCGTTTCCTTCGCTGCAAGTGCATTTCCAGTGGTTTCTGACACCGGACGAGCGTTCGCCACTCGTTGGAAGCTTCGGCCATCTTTTGGACCGTTTTGGGTCGCACCACAGTTCTCCCTCCAACGAGCTCGCTTCCCGACCTATACCTCCGGAAAACGTGTCAGGGAGCATGCCAGGAGTGTGGGTTGAAGTCCTCGGAGCACGAGACCCGAAGATCGAAAGACTTATGACCAATACGGAGCAAAGGGAAGAAACCGTCGGGGGACCGCTTTTTACCCCAGGACGAGAAAACTGAGTCCGGGGCATTCCCGCTCGCGTTTTCTTGGGACGAGCACCGGAAGTCCTCGAGCTCGGCCCGTTTCCTTCGCTGCAAGTGCATTTCCAGTGGTTTCTGACACCGGACGAGCGTTCGCCACTCGTTGGAAGCTTCGGCCATCTTTTGGACCGTTTTGGGTCGCACCACAGTTCTCCCTCCAACGAGCTCGCTTCCCGACCTATACCTCCGAAAAACGTGTCAGGGAGCATGCCAGGAGTGTGGGTTGAAGTCCTCGGAGCACGAGACCCGAAGATCGAAAGACTTATGACCAATACGGAGCAAAGGGAAGAAACCGTCGGGGGACCGCTTTTTACCCCAGGACGAGAAAACTGAGTCCGGGGCATTCCCGCCCGCGTTTTCTTGGGACGAGCACCGAAAGTCCTCGAGCTCGGCCCGTTTCCTTCGCTGCAAGTGCATTTCCAGTGGTTTCTGACACCGGACGAGCGTTCGCCACTCGTTGGAAGCTTCGGCCATCTTTTGGACCGTTTTGGGTCGCACCACAGTTCTCCCTCCAACGAGCTCGCTTCCCGACCTATACCTCCGGAAAACGTGTCAGGGAGCATGCCAGGAGTGTGGGTTGAAGTCCTCGGAGCACGAGACCCGAAGATCGAAAGACTTATGACCAATACGGAGCAAAGGGAAGAAACCGTCGGGGGACCGCTTTTTACCCCAGGACGAGAAAACTGAGTCCGGGGCATTCCCGCCCGCGTTTTCTTGGGACGAGCACCGGAAGTCCTCGAGCTCGGCCCGTTTCCTTCGCTGCAAGTGCATTTCCAGTGGTTTCTGACACCGGACGAGCGTTCGCCACTCGTTGGAAGCTTCGGCCATCTTTTGGACCGTTTTGGGTCGCACCACAGTTCTCCCTCCAACGAGCTCGCTTCCCGACCTATACCTCCGGAAAACGTGTCAGGGAGCATGCCAGGAGTGTGGGTTGAAGTCCTCGGAGCACGAGACCCGAAGATCGAAAGACTTATGACCAATACGGAGCAAAGGGAAGAAACCGTCGGGGGACCGCTTTTTACCCCAGGACGAGAAAACTGAGTCCGGGGCATTCCCGCCCGCGTTTTCTTGGGACGAGCACCGGAAGTCCTCGAGCTCGGCCCGTTTCCTTCGCTGCAAGTGCATTTCCAGTCGTTTCTGACACCGGACGAGCGTTCGCCACTCGTTGGAAGCTTCGGCCATCTTTTGGACCGTTTTGGGTCGCACCACAGTTCTCCCTCCAACGAGCTCGCTTCCCGACCTATACCTCCGGAAAACGTGTCAGGGAGCATGCCAGGAGTGTGGGTTGAAGTTCTCGGAGCACGAGACCCGAAGATCGAAAGACTTATGACCAATACGGAGCAAAGGGAAGAAACCGTCGGGGGACCGCTTTTTACCCCAGGACGAGAAAACTGAGTCCGGGGCATTCCCGCCCGCGTTTTCTTGGGACGAGCACCGGAAGTCCTCGAGCTCGGCCCGTTTCCTTCGCTGCAAGTGCATTTCCAGTGGTTTCTGACACCGGACGAGCGTTCGCCACTCGTTGGAAGCTTCGGCCATCTTTTGGACCGTTTTGGGTCGCACCACAGTTCTCCCTCCAACGAGCTCGCTTCCCGACCTATACCTCCGGAAAACGTGTCAGGGAGCATGCCAGGAGTGTGGGTTGAAGTCCTCGGAGCACGAGACCCGAAGATCGAAAGACTTATGACCAATACGGAGCAAAGGGAAGAAACCGTCGGGGGACCGCTTTTTACCCCAGGACGAGAAAACTGAGTCCGGGGCATTCCCCCCCCGCGTTTTCTTGGGACGAGCACCGGAAGTCCTCGAGCTCGGCCCGTTTCCTTCGCTGCAAGTGCATTTCCAGTGGTTTCTGACACCGGACGAGCGTTCGCCACTCGTTGGAAGCTTCGGCCATCTTTTGGACCGTTTTGGGTCGCACCACAGTTCTCCCTCCAACGAGCTCGCTTCCCGACCTATACCTCCGGAAAACGTGTCAGGGAGCATGCCAGGAGTGTGGGTTGAAGTCCTCGGAGCACGAGACCCGAAGATCGAAAGACTTATGACCAATACGGAGCAAAGGGAAGAAACCGTCGGGGGACCGCTTTTTACCCCAGGACGAGAAAACTGAGTCCGGGGCATTCTCGCTCGCGTTTTCTTGGGACGAGCACCGGAAGTCCTCGAGCTCGGCCCGTTTCCTTCGCTGCAAGTGCATTTCCAGTGGTTTCTGACACCGGACGAGCGTTCGCCACTCGTTGGAAGCTTCGGCCATCTTTTGGACCGTTTTGGGTCGCACCACAGTTCTCCCTCCAACGAGCTCGCTTCCCGACCTATACCTCGGGAAAACGTGTCAGGGAGCATGCCAGGAGTGTGGGTTGAAGTCCTCGGAGCACGAGACCCGAAGATCGAAAGACTTATGACCAATACGGAGCAAAGGGAAGAAACCGTCGGGGGACCGCTTTTTACCCCAGGACGAGAAAACTGAGTCCGGGGCATTCCCGCCCGCGTTTTCTTGGGACGAGCACCGGAAGTCCTCGACCTCGGCCCGTTTCCTTCGCTGCAAGTGGATTTCCAGTGGTTTCTGACACCGGACGAGCGTTCGCCACTCGTTGGAAGCTTCGGCCATCTTTTGGACCGTTTTGGGTCGCACCACAGTTCTCCCTCCAACGAGCTCGCTTCCCGACCTATACCTCCGGAAAACGTGTCAGGGAGCATGCCAGGAGTGTGGGTTGAAGTCCTCGGAGCACGAGACCCGAAGATCGAAAGACTTATGACCAATACGGAGCAAAGGGAAGAAACCGTCGGGGGACCGCTTTTTACCCCAGGACGAGAAAACTGAGTCCGGGGCATTCCCGCTCGCGTTTTCTTGGGACGAGCACCGGAAGTCCTCGAGCTCGGCCCGTTTCCTTCGCTGCAAGTGCATTTCCAGTGGTTTCTGACACCGGACGAGCGTTCGCCACTCGTTGGAAGCTTCGGCCATCTTTTGGACCGTTTTGGGTCGCACCACAGTTCTCCCTCCAACGAGCTCGCTTCCCGACCTATACCTCCGGAAAACGTGTCAGGGAGCATGCCAGGAGTGTGGGTTGAAGTCCTCGGAGCACGAGACCCGAAGATCGAAAGACTTATGACCAATATGGAGCAAAGGGAAGAAACCGTCGGGGGACCGCTTTTTACCCCAGGACGAGAAAACTGAGTCCGGGGCATTCCCGCTCGCGTTTTCTTGGGACGAGCACCGGAAGTCCTCGAGCTCGGCCCGTTTCCTTCGCTGCAAGTGCATTTCCAGTGGTTTCTGACACCGGACGAGCGTTCGCCACTCGTTGGAAGCTTCGGCCATCTTTTGGACCGTTTTGGGTCGCACCACAGTTCTCCCTCCAACGAGCTCGCTTCCCGACCTATACCTCCGGAAAACGTGTCAGGGAGCATGCCAGGAGTGTGGGTTGAAGTCCTCGGAGCACGAGACCCGAAGATCGAAAGACTTATGACCAATACGGAGCAAAGGGAAGAAACCGTCGGGGGACCGCTTTTTACCCCAGGACGAGAAAACTGAGTCCGGGGCATTCCCGCTCGCGTTTTCTTGGGACGAGCACCGGAAGTCCTCGAGCTCGGCCCGTTTCCTTCGCTGCAAGTGCATTTCCAGTGGTTTCTGACACCGGACGAGCGTTCGCCACTCGTTGGAAGCTTCGGCCATCTTTTGGACCGTTTTGGGTCGCACCACAGTTCTCCCTCCAACGAGCTCGCTTCCCGACCTATACCTCCGGAAAACGTGTCAGGGAGCATGCCAGGAGTGTGGGTTGAAGTCCTCGGAGCACGAGACCCGAAGATCGAAAGACTTATGACCAATATGGAGCAAAGGGAAGAAACCGTCGGGGGACCGCTTTTTACCCCAGGACGAGAAAACTGAGTCCGGGGCATTCCCGCTCGCGTTTTCTTGGGACGAGCACCGGAAGTCCTCGAGCTCGGCCCGTTTCCTTCGCTGCAAGTGCATTTCCAGTGGTTTCTGACACCGGACGAGCGTTCGCCACTCGTTGGAAGCTTCGGCCATCTTTTGGACCGTTTTGGGTCGCACCACAGTTCTCCCTCCAACGAGCTCGCTTCCCGACCTATACCTCCGGAAAACGTGTCAGGGAGCATGCCAGGAGTGTGGGTTGAAGTCCTCGGAGCACGAGACCCGAAGATCGAAAGACTTATGACCAATACGGAGCAAAGGGAAGAAACCGTCGGGGGACCGCTTTTTACCCCAGGACGAGAAAACTGAGTCCGGGGCATTCCCGCTCGCGTTTTCTTGGGACGAGCACCGGAAGTCCTCGAGCTCGGCCCGTTTCCTTCGCTGCAAGTGCATTTCCAGTGGTTTCTGACACCGGACGAGCGTTCGCCACTCGTTGGAAGCTTCGGCCATCTTTTGGACCGTTTTGGGTCGCACCACAGTTCTCCCTCCAACGAGCTCGCTTCCCGACCTATACCTCCGGAAAACGTGTCAGGGAGCATGCCAGGAGTGTGGGTTGAAGTCCTCGGAGCACGAGACCCGAAGATCGAAAGACTTATGACCAATACGGAGCAAAGGGAAGAAACCGTCGGGGGACCGCTTTTTACCCCAGGACGAGAAAACTGAGTCCGGGGCATTCCCGCTCGCGTTTTCTTGGGACGAGCACCGGAAGTCCTCGAGCTCGGCCCGTTTCCTTCGCTGCAAGTGCATTTCCAGTGGTTTCTGACACCGGACGAGCGTTCGCCACTCGTTGGAAGCTTCGGCCATCTTTTGGACCGTTTTGGGTCGCACCACAGTTCTCCCTCCAACGAGCTCGCTTCCCGACCTATACCTCCGGAAAACGTGTCAGGGAGCATGCCAGGAGTGTGGGTTGAAGTCCTCGGAGCACGAGACCCGAAGATCGAAAGACTTATGACCAATACGGAGCAAAGGGAAGAAACCGTCGGGGGACCGCTTTTTACCCCAGGACGAGAAAACTGAGTCCGGGGCATTCCCGCTCGCGTTTTCTTGGGACGAGCACCGGAAGTCCTCGAGCTCGGCCCGTTTCCTTCGCTGCAAGTGCATTTCCAGTGGTTTCTGACACCGGACGAGCGTTCGCCACTCGTTGGAAGCTTCGACCATCTTTTGGACCGTTTTGGGTCGCACCACGGTTCTCCCTCCAACGAGCTTGCTTCCCGACCTATACCTCCGGAAAACGTGTCAGGGAGCATGCCAGGAGTGTGGGTTGAAGTCCTCGGAGCACGAGACCCGAAGATCGAAAGACTTATGACCAATACGGAGCAAAGGGAAGAAACCGTCGGGGGACCGCTTTTTACCCCAGGACGAGAAAACTGAGTCCGGGGCATTCCCGCTCGCGTTTTCTTGGGACGAGCACCGGAAGTCCTCGAGCTCGGCCCGTTTCCTTCGCTGCAAGTGCATTTCCAGTGGTTTCTGACACCGGACGAGCGTTCGCCACTCGTTGGAAGCTTCGGCCATCTTTTGGACCGTTTTGGGTCGCACCACAGTTCTCCCTCCAACGAGCTCGCTTCCCGACCTATACCTCCGGAAAACGTGTCAGGGAGCATGCCAGGAGTGTGGGTTGAAGTCCTCGGAGCACGAGACCCGAAGATCGAAAGACTTATGACCAATACGGAGCAAAGGGAAGAAACCGTCGGGGGACCGCTTTTTACCCCAGGACGAGAAAACTGAGTCCGGGGAATTCCCGCTCGCGTTTTCTTGGGACGAGCACCGGATGTCCTCGAGCTCGGCCCGTTTCCTTCGCTGCAAGTGCATTTCCAGTGGTTTCTGACACCGGACGAGCGTTCGCCACTCGTTGGAAGCTTCGGCCATCTTTTGGACCGTTTTGGGTCGCACCACAGTTCTCCCTCCAACGAGCTCGCTTCCCGACCTATACCTCCGGAAAACGTGTCAGGGAGCATGCCAGGAGTGTGGGTTGAAGTCCTCGGAGCACGAGACCCGAAGATCGAAAGACTTATGACCAATACGGAGCAAAGGGAAGAAACCGTCGGGGGACCGCTTTTTACCCCAGGACGAGAAAACTGAGTCCGGGGCATTCCCGCTCGCGTTTTCTTGGGACGAGCACCGGAAGTCCTCGAGCTCGGCCCGTTTCCTTCGCTGCAAGTGCATTTCCAGTGGTTTCTGACACCGGACGAGCGTTCGCCACTCGTTGGAAGCTTCGGCCATCTTTTGGACCGTTTTGGGTCGCACCACAGTTCTCCCTCCAACGAGCTCGCTTCCCGACCTATACCTCCGGAAAACGTGTCAGGGAGCATGCCAGGAGTGTGGGTTGAAGTCCTCGGAGCACGAGACCCGAAGATCGAAAGACTTATGACCAATACGGAGCAAAGGGAAGAAACCGTCGGGGGACCGCTTTTTACCCCAGGACGAGAAAACTGAGTCCGGGGCATTCCCGCTCGCGTTTTCTTGGGACGAGCACCGGAAGTCCTCGAGCTCGGCCCGTTTCCTTCGCTGCAAGTGCATTTCCAGTGGTTTCTGACACCGGACGAGCGTTCGCCACTCGTTGGAAGCTTCGGCCATCTTTTGGACCGTTTTGGGTCGCACCACGGTTCTCCCTCCAACGAGCTTGCTTCCCGACCTATACCTCCGGAAAACGTGTCAGGGAGCATGCCAGGAGTGTGGGTTGAAGTCCTCGGAGCACGAGACCCGAAGATCGAAAGACTTATGACCAATACGGAGCAAAGGGAAGAAACCGTCGGGGGACCGCTTTTTACCCCAGGACGAGAAAACTGAGTCCGGGGCATTCCCGCTCGCGTTTTCTTGGGACGAGCACCGGAAGTCCTCGAGCTCGGCCCGTTTCCTTCGCTGCAAGTGCATTTCCAGTGGTTTCTGACACCGGACGAGCGTTCGCCACTCGTTGGAAGCTTCGGCCATCTTTTGGACCGTTTTGGGTCGCACCACAGTTCTCCCTCCAACGAGCTCGCTTCCCGACCTATACCTCCGGAAAACGTGTCAGGGAGCATGCCAGGAGTGTGGGTTGAAGTCCTCGGAGCACGAGACCCGAAGATCGAAAGACTTATGACCAATACGGAGCAAAGGGAAGAAACCGTCGGGGGACCGCTTTTTACCCCAGGACGAGAAAACTGAGTCCGGGGAATTCCCGCTCGCGTTTTCTTGGGACGAGCACCGGATGTCCTCGAGCTCGGCCCGTTTCCTTCGCTGCAAGTGCATTTCCAGTGGTTTCTGACACCGGACGAGCGTTCGCCACTCGTTGGAAGCTTCGGCCATCTTTTGGACCGTTTTGGGTCGCACCACAGTTCTCCCTCCAACGAGCTCGCTTCCCGACCTATACCTCCGGAAAACGTGTCAGGGAGCATGCCAGGAGTGTGGGTTGAAGTCCTCGGAGCACGAGACCCGAAGATCGAAAGACTTATGACCAATACGGAGCAAAGGGAAGAAACCGTCGGGGGACCGCTTTTTACCCCAGGACGAGAAAACTGAGTCCGGGGAATTCCCGCTCGCGTTTTCTTGGGACGAGCACCGGATGTCCTCGAGCTCGGCCCGTTTCCTTCGCTGCAAGTGCATTTCCAGTGGTTTCTGACACCGGACGAGCGTTCGCCACTCGTTGGAAGCTTCGGCCATCTTTTGGACCGTTTTGGGTCGCACCACAGTTCTCCCTCCAACGAGCTCGCTTCCCGACCTATACCTCCGGAAAACGTGTCAGGGAGCATGCCAGGAGTGTGGGTTGAAGTCCTCGGAGCACGAGACCCGAAGATCGAAAGACTTATGACCAATACGGAGCAAAGGGAAGAAACCGTCGGGGGACCGCTTTTTACCCCAGGACGAGAAAACTGAGTCCGGGGCATTCCCGCTCGCGTTTTCTTGGGACGAGCACCGGAAGTCCTCGAGCTCGGCCCGTTTCCTTCGCTGCAAGTGCATTTCCAGTGGTTTCTGACACCGGACGAGCGTTCGCCACTCGTTGGAAGCTTCGGCCATCTTTTGGACCGTTTTGGGTCGCACCACAGTTCTCCCTCCAACGAGCTCGCTTCCCGACCTATACCTCCGGAAAACGTGTCAGGGAGCATGCCAGGAGTGTGGGTTGAAGTCCTCGGAGCACGAGACCCGAAGATCGAAAGACTTATGACCAATACGGAGCAAAGGGAAGAAACCGTCGGGGGACCGCTTTTTACCCCAGGACGAGAAAACTGAGTCCGGGGCATTCCCGCTCGCGTTTTCTTGGGACGAGCACCGGAAGTCCTCGAGCTCGGCCCGTTTCCTTCGCTGCAAGTGCATTTCCAGTGGTTTCTGACACCGGACGAGCGTTCGCCACTCGTTGGAAGCTTCGGCCATCTTTTGGACCGTTTTGGGTCGCACCACGGTTCTCCCTCCAACGAGCTTGCTTCCCGACCTATACCTCCGGAAAACGTGTCAGGGAGCATGCCAGGAGTGTGGGTTGAAGTCCTCGGAGCACGAGACCCGAAGATCGAAAGACTTATGACCAATACGGAGCAAAGGGAAGAAACCGTCGGGGGACCGCTTTTTACCCCAGGACGAGAAAACTGAGTCCGGGGCATTCCCGCTCGCGTTTTCTTGGGACGAGCACCGGAAGTCCTCGAGCTCGGCCCGTTTCCTTCGCTGCAAGTGCATTTCCAGTGGTTTCTGACACCGGACGAGCGTTCGCCACTCGTTGGAAGCTTCGGCCATCTTTTGGACCGTTTTGGGTCGCACCACAGTTCTCCCTCCAACGAGCTCGCTTCCCGACCTATACCTCCGGAAAACGTGTCAGGGAGCATGCCAGGAGTGTGGGTTGAAGTCCTCGGAGCACGAGACCCGAAGATCGAAAGACTTATGACCAATACGGAGCAAAGGGAAGAAACCGTCGGGGGACCGCTTTTTACCCCAGGACGAGAAAACTGAGTCCGGGGAATTCCCGCTCGCGTTTTCTTGGGACGAGCACCGGAAGTCCTCGAGCTCGGCCCGTTTCCTTCGCTGCAAGTGCATTTCCAGTGGTTTCTGACACCGGACGAGCGTTCGCCACTCGTTGGAAGCTTCGGCCATCTTTTGGACCGTTTTGGGTCGCACCACAGTTCTCCCTCCAACGAGCTCGCTTCCCGACCTATACCTCCGGAAAACGTGTCAGGGAGCATGCCAGGAGTGTGGGTTGAAGTCCTCGGAGCACGAGACCCGAAGATCGAAAGACTTATGACCAATACGGAGCAAAGGGAAGAAACCGTCGGGGGACCGCTTTTTACCCCAGGACGAGAAAACTGAGTCCAGGGCATTCCCGCTCGCGTTTTCTTGGGACAAGCACCGGAAGTCCTCGAGCTCAGCCCGTTTCCTTCGCTGCAAGTGCATTTCCAGTGGTTTCTGACACCGGACGAGCGTTCGCCGCTCGTTGGAAGCTTCGGCCATCTTTTGGACCGTTTTGGGTCGCACCACAGTTCTCCCTCCAACAAGCTCGCTTCCCGACCTATACCTCCGGAAAACGTGTCAGGGAGCATGCCAGAAGTGTGGGTTGAAGTCCTCGGAGCACGAGACCCGAAGATCGAAAGACTTATGACCAATACGGAGCAAAGGGAAGAAACCGTCGGGGGACCGCTTTTTACCCCAGGACGAGAAAACTGAGTCCGGGGCATTCCCGCTCGCGTTTTCTTGGGACGAGCACCGGAAGTCCTCGAGCTCAGCCCGTTTCCTTCGCTGCAAGTGCATTTCCAGTGGTTTCTGACACTGGACGAGCGTTCGCCGCTCGTTGGAAGCTTCGGCCATCTTTTGGACCGTTTTGGGTCGCACCACAGTTCTCCCTCCAACGAGCTCGCTTCCCGACCTATACCTCCGGAAAACGTGTCAGGGAGCATGCCAGGAGTGTGGGTTGAAGTCCTCGGAGCACGAGACCCGAAGATCGAAAGACTTATGACCAATACGGAGCAAAGGGAAGAAACCGTCGGGGGACCGCTTTTTACCCCAGGACGAGAAAACTGAGTCCGGGGCATTCCCGCTCGCGTTTTCTTGGGACGAGCACCGGAAGTCCTCGAGCTCGGCCCGTTTCCTTCGCTGCAAGTGCATTTCCAGTGGTTTCTGACACCGGACGAGCGTTCGCCACTCGTTGGAAGCTTCGGCCATCTTTTGGACCGTTTTGGGTCGCACCACGGTTCTCCCTCCAACGAGCTCGCTTCCCGACCTATACCTCCGGAAAACGTGTCAGGGAGCATGCCAGGAGTGTGGGTTGAAGTCCTCGGAGCACGAGACCCGAAGATCGAAAGACTTATGACCAATACGGAGCAAAGGGAAGAAACCGTCGGGGGACCGCTTTTTACCCCAGGACGAGAAAACTGAGTCCGGGGCATTCCCGCTCGCGTTTTCTTGGGACGAGCACCGGAAGTCCTCGAGCTCGGCCCGTTTCCTTCGCTGCAAGTGCATTTCCAGTGGTTTCTGACACCGGACGAGCGTTCGCCACTCGTTGGAAGCTTCGGCCATCTTTTGGACCGTTTTGGGTCGCACCACAGTTCTCCCTCCAACGAGCTCGCTTCCCGACCTATACCTCCGGAAAACGTGTCAGGGAGCATGCCAGGAGTGTGGGTTGAAGTCCTCGGAGCACGAGACCCGAAGATCGAAAGACTTATGACCAATACGGAGCAAAGGGAAGAAACCGTCGGGGGACCGCTTTTTACCCCAGGACGAGAAAACTGAGTCCGGGGAATTCCCGCTCGCGTTTTCTTGGGACGAGCACCGGAAGTCCTCGAGCTCGGCCCGTTTCCTTCGCTGCAAGTGCATTTCCAGTGGTTTCTGACACCGGACGAGCGTTCGCCACTCGTTGGAAGCTTCGGCCATCTTTTGGACCGTTTTGGGTCGCACCACAGTTCTCCCTCCAACGAGCTCGCTTCCCGACCTATACCTCCGGAAAACGTGTCAGGGAGCATGCCAGGAGTGTGGGTTGAAGTCCTCGGAGCACGAGACCCGAAGATCGAAAGACTTATGACCAATACGGAGCAAAGGGAAGAAACCGTCGGGGGACCGCTTTTTACCCCAGGACGAGAAAACTGAGTCCGGGGCATTCCCGCTCGCGTTTTCTTGGGACGAGCACCGGAAGTCCTCGAGCTCGGCCCGTTTCCTTCGCTGCAAGTGCATTTCCAGTGGTTTCTGACACCGGACGAGCGTTCGCCACTCGTTGGAAGCTTCGGCCATCTTTTGGACCGTTTTGGGTCGCATCACAGTTCTCCCTCCAACGAGCTCGCTTCCCGACCTATACCTCCGGAAAACGTGTCAGGGAGCATGCCAGGAGTGTGGGTTGAAGTCCTCGGAGCACGAGACCCGAAGATCGAAAGACTTATGACCAATACGGAGCAAAGGGAAGAAACCGTCGGGGGACCGCTTTTTACCCCAGGACGAGAAAACTGAGTCCGGGGCATTCCCGCTCGCGTTTTCTTGGGACGAGCACCGGAAGTCCTCGAGCTCGGCCCGTTTCCTTCGCTGCAAGTGCATTTCCAGTGGTTTCTGACACCGGACGAGCGTTCGCCACTCGTTGGAAGCTTCGGCCATCTTTTGGACCGTTTTGGGTCGCACCACGGTTCTCCCTCCAACGAGCTCGCTTCCCGACCTATACCTCCGGAAAACGTGTCAGGGAGCATAACAGGAGTGTGGGTTGAAGTCCTCGGAGCACGAGACCCGAAGATCGAAAGACTTATGACCAATACGGAGCAAAGGGAAGAAACCGTCGGGGGACCGCTTTTTACCCCAGGACGAGAAAACTGAGTCCGGGGCATTCCCGCTCGCGTTTTCTTGGGACGAGCACCGGAAGTCCTCGAGCTCGGCCCGTTTCCTTCGCTGCAAGTGCATTTCCAGTGGTTTCTGACACCGGACGAGCGTTCGCCACTCGTTGGAAGCTTCGGCCATCTTTTGGACCGTTTTGGGTCGCACCACAGTTCTCCCTCCAACGAGCTCGCTTCCCGACCTATACCTCCGGAAAACGTGTCAGGGAGCATGCCAGGAGTGTGGGTTGAAGTCCTCGGAGCACGAGACCCGAAGATCGAAAGACTTATGACCAATACGGAGCAAAGGGAAGAAACCGTCGGGGGACCGCTTTTTACCCCAGGACGAGAAAACTGAGTCCGGGGAATTCCCGCTCGCGTTTTCTTGGGACGAGCACCGGAAGTCCTCGAGCTCGGCCCGTTTCCTTCGCTGCAAGTGCATTTCCAGTGGTTTCTGACACCGGACGAGCGTTCGCCACTCGTTGGAAGCTTCGGCCATCTTTTGGACCGTTTTGGGTCGCACCACAGTTCTCCCTCCAACGAGCTCGCTTCCCGACCTATACCTCCGGAAAACGTGTCAGGGAGCATGCCAGGAGTGTGGGTTGAAGTCCTCGGAGCACCAGACCCGAAGATCGAAAGACTTATGACCAATACGGAGCAAAGGGAAGAAACCGTCGGGGGACCGCTTTTTACCCCAGGACGAGAAAACTGAGTCCGGGGCATTCCCGCTCGCGTTTTCTTGGGACGAGCACCGGAAGTCCTCGAGCTCGGCCCGTTTCCTTCGCTGCAAGTGCATTTCCAGTGGTTTCTGACACCGGACGAGCGTTCGCCACTCGTTGGAAGCTTCGGCCATCTTTTGGACCGTTTTGGGTCGCACCACAGTTCTCCCTCCAACGAGCTCGCTTCCCGACCTATACCTCCGGAAAACGTGTCAGGGAGCATGCCAGGAGTGTGGGTTGAAGTCCTCGGAGCACGAGACCCGAAGATCGAAAGACTTATGACCAATACGGAGCAAAGGGAAGAAACCGTCGGGGGACCGCTTTTTACCCCAGGACGAGAAAACTGAGTCCGGGGAATTCCCGCTCGCGTTTTCTTGGGACGAGCACCGGAAGTCCTCGAGCTCGGCCCGTTTCCTTCGCTGCAAGTGCATTTCCAGTGGTTTCTGACACCGGACGAGCGTTCGCCACTCGTTGGAAGCTTCGGCCATCTTTTGGACCGTTTTGGGTCGCACCACAGTTCTCCCTCCAACGAGCTCGCTTCCCGACCTATACCTCCGGAAAACGTGTCAGGGAGCATGCCAGGAGTGTGGGTTGAAGTCCTCGGAGCACGAGACCCGAAGATCGAAAGACTTATGACCAATACGGAGCAAAGGGAAGAAACCGTCGGGGGACCGCTTTTTACCCCAGGACGAGAAAACTGAGTCCGGGGCATTCCCGCTCGCGTTTTCTTGGGACGAGCACCGGAAGTCCTCGAACTCGGCCCGTTTCCTTCGCTGCAAGTGCATTTCCAGTGGTTTCTGACACCGGACGAGCGTTCGCCACTCGTTGGAAGCTTCGGCCATCTTTTGGACCGTTTTGGGTCGCACCACAGTTCTCCCTCCAACGAGCTCGCTTCCCGACCTATACCTCCGGAAAACGTGTCAGGGAGCATGCCAGGAGTGTGGGTTGAAGTCCTCGGAGCACGAGACCCGAAGATCGAAAGACTTATGACCAATACGGAGCAAAGGGAAGAAACCGTCGGGGGACCGCTTTTTACCCCAGGACGAGAAAACTGAGTCCGGGAAATTCCCGCTCGCGTTTTCTTGGGACGAGCACCGGAAGTCCTCGAGCTCGGCCCGTTTCCTTCGCTGCAAGTGCATTTCCAGTGGTTTCTGACACCGGACGAGCGTTCGCCACTCGTTGGAAGCTTCGGCCATCTTTTGGACCGTTTTGGGTCGCACCACAGTTCTCCCTCCAACGAGCTCGCTTCCCGACCTATACCTCCGGAAAACGTGTCAGGGAGCATGCCAGGAGTGTGGGTTGAAGTCCTCGGAGCACGAGACCCGAAGATCGAAAGACTTATGACCAATACGGAGCAAAGGGAAGAAACCGTCAGGGGACCGCTTTTTACCCCAGGACGAGAAAACTGAGTCCGGGGCATTCCCGCTCGCGTTTTCATGGGACGAGCACCGGATGTCCTCGAGCTCGGCCCGTTTCCTTCGCTGCAAGTGCATTTCCAGTGGTTTCTGACACCGGACGAGCGTTCGCCACTCGTTGGAAGCTTCGGCCATCTTTTGGACCGTTTTGGGTCGCACCACAGTTCTCCCTCCAACGAGCTCGCTTCCCGACCTATACCTCCGGAAAACGTGTCAGGGAGCATGCCAGGAGTGTGGGTTGAAGTCCTCGGAGCACGAGACCCGAAGATCGAAAGACTTATGACTAATACGGAGCAAAGGGAAGAAACCGTCGGGGGACCGCTTTTTACCCCAGGACGAGAAAACTGAGTCCGAGGAATTCCCGCTCGCGTTTTCTTGGGACGAGCACCAGAAGTCCTCGAACTCGGCCCGTTTCCTTCGCTGCAAGTGCATTTCCAGTGGTTTCTGACACCGGACGAGCGTTCGCCACTCGTTGGAAGCTTCGGCCATCTTTTGGACCGTTTTGGGTCGCACCACAGTTCTCCCTCCAACGAGCTCGCTTCCCGACCTATACCTCCGGAAAACGTGTCAGGGAGCATGCCAGGAGTGTGGGTTGAAGTCCTCGGAGCACGAGACCCGAAGATCGAAAGACTTATGACCAATACGGAGCAAAGGGAAGAAACCGTCGGGGGACCGCTTTTTACCCCAGGACGAGAAAACTGAGTCCGGGGCATTCCCGCTCGCGTTTTCTTGGGACGAGCACCGGAAGTCCTCGAGCTCGGCCCGTTTCCTTCGCTGCAAGTGCATTTCCAGTGGTTTCTGACACCGGACGAGCGTTCGCCACTCGTTGGAAGCTTCGGCCATCTTTTGAACCGTTTTGGGTCGCACCACAGTTCTCCCTCCAACGAGCTCGCTTCCCTACCTATACCTCCGGAAAACGTGTCAGGGAGCATGCCAGGAGTGTGGGTTGAAGTCCTCGGAGCACGAGACCCGAAGATCGAAAGACTTATGACCAATACGGAGCAAAGGGAAGAAACCGTCGGGGGACCGCTTTTTACCCCAGGACGAGAAAACTGAGTCCGGGGAATTCCCGCTCGCGTTTTCTTGGGACGAGCACCGGAAGTCCTCGAGCTCGGCCCGTTTCCTTCGCTGCAAGTGCATTTCCAGTGGTTTCTGACACCGGACGAGCGTTCGCCACTCGTTGGAAGCTTCGGCCATCTTTTGGACCGTTTTGGGTCGCACCACAGTTCTCCCTCCAACGAGCTCGCTTCCCGACCTATACCTCCGGAAAACGTGTCAGGGAGCATGCCAGGAGTGTGGGTTGAAGTCCTCGGAGCACGAGACCCGAAGATCGAAAGACTTATGACCAATACGGAGCAAAGGGAAGAAACCGTCGGGGGACCGCTTTTTACCCCAGGACGAGAAAACTGAGTCCGGGGAATTCCCGCTCGCGTTTTCTTGGGACGAGCACCGGAAGTCCTCGAGCTCGGCCCGTTTCCTTCGCTGCAAGTGCATTTCCAGTGGTTTCTGACACCGGACGAGCGTTCGCCACTCGTTGGAAGCTTCGGCCATCTTTTGGACCGTTTTGGGTCGCACCACAGTTCTCCCTCCAACGAGCTCGCTTCCCGACCTATACCTCCGGAAAACGTGTCAGGGAGCATGCCAGGAGTGTGGGTTGAAGTCCTCGGAGCACGAGACCCGAAGATCGAAAGACTTATGACCAATACGGAGCAAAGGGAAGAAACCGTCGGGGGACCGCTTTTTACCCCAGGACGAGAAAACTGAGTCCGGGGAATTCCCGCTCGCGTTTTCTTGGGACGAGCACCGGAAGTCCTCGAGCTCGGCCCGTTTCCTTCGCTGCAAGTGCATTTCCAGTGGTTTCTGACACCGGACGAGCGTTCGCCACTCGTTGGAAGCTTCGGCCATCTTTTGGACCGTTTTGGGTCGCACCACAGTTCTCCCTCCAACGAGCTCGCTTCCCGACCTATACCTCCGGAAAACGTGTCAGGGAGCATGCCAGGAGTGTGGGTTGAAGTCCTCGGAGCACGAGACCCGAAGATCGAAAGACTTATGACCAATACGGAGCAAAGGGAAGAAACCGTCAGGGGACCGCTTTTTACCCCAGGACGAGAAAACTGAGTCCGGGGCATTCCCGCTCGCGTTTTCTTGGGACGAGCACCGGATGTCCTCGAGCTCGGCCCGTTTCCTTCGCTGCAAGTGCATTTCCAGTGGTTTCTGACACCGGACGAGCGTTCGCCACTCGTTGGAAGCTTCGGCCATCTTTTGGACCGTTTTGGGTCGCACCACAGTTCTCCCTCCAACGAGCTCGCTTCCCGACCTATACCTCCGGAAAACGTGTCAGGGAGCATGCCAGGAGTGTGGGTTGAAGTCCTCGGAGCACGAGACCCGAAGATCGAAAGACTTATGACTAATACGGAGCAAAGGGAAGAAACCGTCGGGGGACCGCTTTTTACCCCAGGACGAGAAAACTGAGTCCGAGGAATTCCCGCTCGCGTTTTCTTGGGACGAGCACCAGAAGTCCTCGAACTCGGCCCGTTTCCTTCGCTGCAAGTGCATTTCCAGTGGTTTCTGACACCGGACGAGCGTTCGCCACTCGTTGGAAGCTTCGGCCATCTTTTGGACCGTTTTGGGTCGCACCACAATTCTCCCTCCAACGAGCTCGCTTCCCGACCTATACCTCCGGAAAACGTGTCAGGGAGCATGCCAGGAGTGTGGGTTGAAGTCCTCGGAGCACGAGACCCGAAGATCGAAAGACTTATGACCAATACGGAGCAAAGGGAAGAAACCGTCGGGGGACCGCTTTTTACCCCAGGACGAGAAAACTGAGTCCGGGGCATTCCCGCTCGCGTTTTCTTGGGACGAGCACCGGAAGTCCTCGAACTCGGCCCGTTTCCTTCGCTGCAAGTGCATTTCCAGTGGTTTCTGACACCGGACGAGCGTTCGCCACTCGTTGGAAGCTTCGGCCATCTTTTGGACCGTTTTGGGTCGCACCACAGTTCTCCCTCCAACGAGCTCGCTTCCCGACCTATACCTCCGGAAAACGTGTCAGGGAGCATGCCAGGAGTGTGGGTTGAAGTCCTCGGAGCACGAGACACGAAGATCGAAAGACTTATGACCAATACGGAGCAAAGGGAAGAAACCGTCGGGGGACCGCTTTTTACCCCAGGACGAGAAAACTGAGTCCGGGGCATTCCCGCTCGCGTTTTCTTGGGACGAGCACCGGAAGTCCTCGAGCTCGGCCCGTTTCCTTCGCTGCAAGTGCATTTCGAGTGGATTCTGACACCGGACGAGCGTTCGCCACTCGTTGGAAGCTTCGGCCATCTTTTGGACCGTTTTGGGTCGCACCACAGTTCTCCCTCCAACGAGCTCGCTTCCCGACCTATACCTCCGAAAAACGTGTCAGGGAGCATGCCAGGAGTGTGGGTTGAAGTCCTCGGAGCACGAGACCCGAAGATCGAAAGACTTATGACCAATACGGAGCAAAGGGAAGAAACCGTCGGGGGACCGCTTTTTACCCCAGGACGAGAAAACTGAGTCCGGGGCATTCCCGCTCGCGTTTTCTTGGGACGAGCACCGGAAGTCCTCGAGCTCGGCCCGTTTCCTTCGCTGCAAGTGCATTTCCAGTGGTTTCTGACACCGGACGAGCGTTCGCCACTCGTTGGAAGCTTCGGCCATCTTTTGGACCGTTTTGGGTCGCACCACAGTTCTCCCTCCAACGAGCTCGCTTCCCGACCTATACCTCCGGAAAACGTGTCAGGGAGCATGCCAGGAGTGTGGGTTGAAGTCCCCGGAGCATGAGACCCGAAGATCGAAAGACTTATGACCAATACGGAGCAAAGGGAAGAAACCGTCGGGGGACCGCTTTTTACCCCAGGACGAGAAAACTGAGTCCGGGGCATTCCCGCACGCGTTTTCTTGGGACGAGCACCGGAAGTCCTCGAGCTCGGCCCGTTTCCTTCGCTGCAAGTGCATTTCCAGTGGTTTCTGACACCGGACGAGCGTTCGCCACTCGTTGGAAGCTTCGGCCATCTTTTGGACCGTTTTGGGTCGCACCACGGTTCTCCCTCCAACGAGCTCGCTTCCCGACCTATACCTCCGGAAAACGTGTCAGGGAGCATGCCAGGAGTGTGGGTTGAAGTCCTCGGAGCACGAGACCCGAAGATCGAAAGACTTATGACCAATACGGAGCAAAGGGAAGAAACCGTCGGGGGACCGCTTTTTACCCCAGGACGAGAAAACTGAGTCCGGGGCATTCCCGCTCGCGTTTTCTTGGGACGAGCACCGGAAGTCCTCGAGCTCGGCCCGTTTCCTTCGCTGCAAGTGCATTTCCAGTGGTTTCTGACACCGGACGAGCGTTCGCCACTCGTTGGAAGCTTCGGCCATCTTTTGGACCGTTTTGGGTCGCACCACAGTTCTCCCTCCAACGAGCTCGCTTCCCGACCTATACCTCCGGAAAACGTGTCAGGGAGCATGCCAGGAGTGTGGGTTGAAGTCCTCGGAGCACGAGACCCGAAGATCGAAAGACTTATGACCAATACGGAGCAAAGGGAAGAAACCGTCGGGGGACCGCTTTTTACCCCAGGACGAGAAAACTGAGTCCGGGGCATTCCCGCTCGCGTTTTCTTGGGACGAGCACCGGAAGTCCTCGAGCTCGGCCCGTTTCCTTCGCTGCAAGTGCATTTCGAGTGGATTCTGACACCGGACAAGCGTTCGCCACTCGTTGGAAGCTTCGGCCATCTTTTGGACCGTTTTGGGTCGCACCACAGTTCTCCCTCCAACGAGCTCGCTTCCCGACCTATACCTCCGAAAAACGTGTCAGGGAGCATGCCAGGAGTGTGGGTTGAAGTCCTCGGAGCACGAGACCCGAAGATCGAAAGACTTATGACCAATACGGAGCAAAGGGAAGAAACCGTCGGGGGACCGCTTTTTACCCCAGGACGAGAAAACTGAGTCTGGGGCATTCCCGCTCGCGTTTTCTTGGGACGAGCACCGGAAGTCCTCGAGCTCGGCCCGTTTCCTTCGCTGCAAGTGCATTTCCAGTGGTTTCTGACACCGGACGAGCGTTCGCCACTCGTTGGAAGCTTCGGCCATCTTTTGGACCGTTTTGGGTCGCACCACAGTTCTCCCTCCAACGAGCTCGCTTCCCGACCTATACCTCCGGAAAACGTGTCAGGGAGCATGCCAGGAGTGTGGGTTGAAGTCCTCGGAGCACGAGACCCGAAGATCGAAAGACTTATGACCAATACGGAGCAAAGGGAAGAAACCGTCGGGGGACCGCTTTTTACCCCAGGACGAGAAAACTGAGTCCGGGGCATTCCCGCTCGCGTTTTCTTGGGACGAGCACCGGAAGTCCTCGAGCTTGGCCCGTTTCCTTCGCTGCAAGTGCATTTCGAGTGGATTCTGACACCGGACGAGCGTTCGCCACTCGTTGGAAGCTTCGGCCATCTTTTGGACCGTTTTGGGTCGCACCACAGTTCTCCCTCCAACGAGCTCGCTTCCCGACCTATACCTCCGGAAAACGTGTCAGGGAGCATGCCAGGAGTGTGGGTTGAAGTCCTCGGAGCACGAGACCCGAAGATCGAAAGACTTATGACCAATACGGAGCAAAGGGAAGAAACCGTCGGGGGACCGCTTTTTACCCCAGGACGAGAAAACTGAGTCCGGGGCATTCCCGCTCGCGTTTTCTTGGGACGAGCACCGGAAGTCCTCGAGCTTGGCCCGTTTCCTTCGCTGCAAGTGCATTTCGAGTGGATTCTGACACCGGACGAGCGTTCGCCACTCGTTGGAAGCTTCGGCCATCTTTTGGACCGTTTTGGGTCGCACCACAGTTCTCCCTCCAACGAGCTCGCTTCCCGACCTATACCTCCGGAAAACGTGTCAGGGAGCATGCCAGGAGTGTGGGTTGAAGTCCTCGGAGCACGAGACCCGAAGATCGAAAGACTTATGACCAATACGGAGCAAAGGGAAGAAACCGTCGGGGGACCGCTTTTTACCCCAGGACGAGAAAACTGAGTCCGGGGCATTCCCGCTCGCGTTTTCTTGGGACGAGCACCGAAAGTCCTCGAGCTCGGCCCGTTTCCTTCGCTGCAAGTGCATTTCCAGTGGTTTCTGACACCGGACGAGCGTTCGCCACTCGTTGGAAGCTTCGGCCATCTTTTGGACCGTTTTGGGTCGCACCACAGTTCTCCCTCCAACGAGCTCGCTTCCCTACCTATACCTCCGGAAAACGTGTCAGGGAGCATGCCAGGAGTGTGGGTTGAAGTCCTCGGAGCACGAGACCCGAAGATCGAAAGACTTATGACCAATACGGAGCAAAGGGAAGAAACCGTCGGGGGACCGCTTTTTACCCCAGGACGAGAAAACTGAGTCCGGGGAATTCCCGCTCGCGTTTTCTTGGGACGAGCACCGGAAGTCCTCGAGCTCGGCCCGTTTCCTTCGCTGCAAGTGCATTTCCAGTGGTTTCTGACACCGGACGAGCGTTCGCCACTCGTTGGAAGCTTCGGCCATCTTTTGGACCGTTTTGGGTCGCACCACAGTTCTCCCTCCAACGAGCTCGCTTCCCGACCTATACCTCCGGAAAACGTGTCAGGGAGCATGCCAGGAGTGTGGGTTGAAGTCCTCGGAGCACGAGACCCGAAGATCGAAAGACTTATGACCAATACGGAGCAAAGGGAAGAAACCGTCGGGGGACCGCTTTTTACCCCAGGACGAGAAAACTGAGTCCGGGGCATTCCCGCTCGCGTTTTCTTGGGACGAGCACCGGAAGTCCTCGAGCTCGGCCCGTTTCCTTCGCTGCAAGTGCATTTCGAGTGGATTCTGACACCGGACAAGCGTTCGCCACTCGTTGGAAGCTTCGGCCATCTTTTGGACCGTTTTGGGTCGCACCACAGTTCTCCCTCCAACGAGCTCGCTTCCCGACCTATACCTCCGGAAAACGTGTCAGGGAGCATGCCAGGAGTGTGGGTTGAAGTCCTCGGAGCACGAGACCCGAAGATCGAAAGACTTATGACCAATACGGAGCAAAGGGAAGAAACCGTCGGGGGACCGCTTTTTACCCCAGGACGAGAAAACTGAGTCCGGGGCATTCCCGCTCGCGTTTTCTTGGGACGAGCACCGGAAGTCCTCGAGCTCGGCCCGTTTCCTTCGCTGCAAGTGCATTTCCAGTGGTTTCTGACACCGGACGAGCGTTCGCCACTCGTTGGAAGCTTCGGCCATCTTTTGGACCGTTTTGGGTCGCACCACAGTTCTCCCTCCAACGAGCTCGCTTCCCGACCTATACCTCCGGAAAACGTGTCAAGGAGCATGCCAGGAGTGTGGGTTGAAGTCCTCGGAGCACGAGACCCGAAGATCGAAAGACTTATGACCAATACGGAGCAAAGGGAAGAAACCGTCGGGGGACCGCTTTTTACCCCAGGACGAGAAAACTGAGTCCGGGGAATTCCCGCTCGCGTTTTCTTGGGACGAGCACCGGAAGTCCTCGAGCTCGGCCCGTTTCCTTCGCTGCAAGTGCATTTCCAGTGGTTTCTGACACCGGACGAGCGTTCGCCACTCGTTGGAAGCTTCGGCCATCTTTTGGACCGTTTTGGGTCGCACCACAGTTCTCCCTCCAACGAGCTCGCTTCCCGACCTATACCTCCGGAAAACGTGTCAGGGAGCATGCCAGGAGTGTGGGTTGAAGTCCTCGGAGCACGAGACCCGAAGATCGAAAGACTTATGACCAATACGGAGCAAAGGGAAGAAACCGTCGGGGGACCGCTTTTTACCCCAGGACGAGAAAACTGAGTCCGGGGCATTCCCGCTCGCGTTTTCTTGGGACGAGCACCGGAAGTCCTCGAGCTCAGCCCGTTTCCTTCGCTGCAAGTGCATTTCAAGTGGTTTCTGACACCGGACGAGCGTTCGCCACTCGTTGGAAGCTTCGGCCATCTTTTGGACCGTTTTGGGTCGCACCACAGTTCTCCCTCCAACGAGCTCGCTTCCCGACCTATACCTCCGAAAAACGTGTCAGGGAGCATGCCAGGAGTGTGGGTTGAAGTCCTCGGAGCACGAGACCCGAAGATCGAAAGACTTATGACGAATGCGGAGCAAAGGGAAGAAACCGTCGGGGGACCGCTTTTTACCCCAGGACGAGAAAACTGAGTCCGGGGCATTGCCGCTCGCGTTTTCTTGGGACGAGCACCGGAAGTCCTCGAGCTCAGCCCGTTTCCTTCGCTGCAAGTGCATTTCCAGTGGTTTCTGACACCGGACGAGCGTTCGCCACTCGTTGGAAGCTTCGGCCATCTTTTGGACCGTTTTGGGTCGCACCACAGTTCTCCCTCCAACGAGCTCGCTTCCCGACCTATACCTCCGGAAAACGTGTGAGGGAGCATGCCAGGAGTGTGGGTTGAAGTCCTCGGAGCACGAGACCCGAAGATCGAAAGACTTATGACCAATGCGGAGCAAAGGGAAGAAACCGTCGGGGGACCGCTTTTTACCCCAGGACGAGAAAACTGAGTCCGGGGCATTGCCGCTCGCGTTTTCTTGGGACGAGCACCGGAAGTCCTCGAGCTCAGCCCGTTTCCTTCGCTGCAAGTGCATTTCCAGTGGTTTCTGACACCGGACGAGCGTTCGCCACTCGTTGGAAGCTTCGGCCATCTTTTGGACCGTTTTGGGTCGCACCACAGTTCTCCCTCCAACGAGCTCGCTTCCCGACCTATACCTCCGGAAAACGTGTCAGGGAGCATGCCAGGAGTGTGGGTTGAAGTCCTCGGAGCACGAGACCCGAAGATCGAAAGACTTATGACCAATACGGAGCAAAGGGAAGAAACCGTCGGGGGACCGCTTTTTACCCCAGGACGAGAAAACTGAGTCCGGGGCATTCCCGCTCGCGTTTTCTTGGGACGAGCACCGGAAGTCCTCGAGCTCAGCCCGTTTCCTTCACTGCAAGTGCATTTCCAGTGGTTTCTGACACCGGACGTGCGTTCGCCACTCGTTGGAAGCTTCGGCCATCTTTTGGACCGTTTTGGGTCGCACCACAGTTCTCCATCCAACGAGCTCGCTTCCAGACCTATACCTCCGGAAAACGTGTCAGGGAGCATGCCAGGAGTGTGCGTTGAAGTCCTCGGAGCACGAGACCCGAAGATCGAAAGACTTATGACCAATACGGAGCAAAGGGAAGAAACCGTCGGGGGACCGCTTTTTACCCCAGGACGAGAAAACTGAGTCCGGGGCATTCCCGCTCGCGTTTTCTTGGGACGAGCACCAGAAGTCCTCGAGCTCAGCCCGTTTCCTTCGCTGCAAGTGCATTTCCAGTGGTTTCTGACACCGGACGAGCGTTCGCCACTCGTTGGAAGCTTTTGCCATCTTTTGGACCGTTTTGGGTCGCACCACAGTTCTCCCTCCAACGAGCTCGCTTCCCGACCTATACCTCCGGAAAACGTGTCAGGGAGCATGCCAGGAGTGTGGGTTGAAGTCCTCGGAGCACGAGACCCGAAGATCGAAAGACTTATGACCAATACGAAGCAAAGGGAAGAAACCGTCGGGGGACCGCTTTTTACCCCAGGACGAGAAAACTGAGTCCGGGGCATTCCCGCTCGCGTTTTCTTGGGACGAGCACCGGAAGTCCTCGAGCTCAGCCCGTTTCCTTCGCTGCAAGTGCATTTCCAGTGGTTTCTGACACCGGACGAGCGTTCGCCACTCGTTGGAAGCTTCGGCCATCTTTTGGACCGTTTTGGGTCGCACCACAGTTCTCCCTCCAACGAGCTCGCTTCCCGACCTATACCTCCGAAAAACGTGTCAGGGAGCATGACAGGAGTGTGGGTTGAGGTCCTCGGAGCACGAGACCCGAAGATCGAAAGACTTATGACCAATACGGAGCAAAGGGAAGAAACCGTCGGGGGACCGCTTTTTACCCCAGGACGAGAAAACTGAGTCTGGGGCATTCCCGCTCGCGTTTTCTTGGGACGAGCACCGGAAGTCCTCGAGCTCAGCCCGTTTCCTTCGCTGCAAGTGCATTTCAAGTGGTTTCTGACACCGGACGAGCGTTCGCCACTCGTTGGAAGCTTCGGCCATCTTTTGGACCGTTTTGGGTCGCACCACAGTTCTCCCTCCAACGAGCTCGCTTCCCGACCTATACCTCCGGAAAACGTGTCAGGGAGCATGCCAGGAGTGTGGGTTGAAGTCCTCGGAGCACGAGACCCGAAGATCGAAAGACTTATGACCAATACGGAGCAAAGGGAAGAAACCGTCGGGGGACCGCTTTTTACCCCAGGACGAGAAAACTGAGTCCGGGGCATTCCCGCTCGCGTTTTCTTGGGACGAGCACCGGAAGTCCTCGAGCTCAGCCCGTTTCCTTCGCTGCAAGTGCATTTCCAGTGGTTTCTGACACCGGACGAGCGTTCGCCACTCGTTGGAAGCTTCGGCCATCTTTTGGACCGTTTTGGGTCGCACCACAGTTCTCCCTCCAACGAGCTCGCTTCCCGACCTATACCTCCGGAAAACGTGTCAGGGAGCATGCCAGGAGTGTGGGTTGAAGTCCTCGGAGCACGAGACCCGAAGATCGAAAGACTTATGACCAATACGGAGCAAAGGGAAGAAACCGTCGGGGGACCGCTTTTTACCCCAGGACGAGAAAACTGAGTCCGGGGCATTCCCGCTCGCGTTTTCTTGGGACGAGCACCGGAAGTCCTCGAGCTCGGCCCGTTTCCTTCGCTGCAAGTGCATTTCCAGTGGTTTCTGACACCGGACGAGCGTTCGCCACTCGTTGGAAGCTTCGGCCATCTTTTGGACCGTTTTGGGTCGCACCACAGTTCTCCCTCCAACGAGCTCGCTTCCCGACCTATACCTCCGGAAAACGTGTCAGGGAGCATGCCAGGAGTGTGGGTTGAAGTCCTCGGAGCACGAGACCCGAAGATCGAAAGACTTATGACCAATACGGAGCAAAGGGAAGAAACCGTCGGGGGACCGCTTTTTACCCCAGGACGAGAAAACTGAGTCCGGGGCATTCCCGCTCGCGTTTTCTTGGGACGAGCACCGGAAGTCCTCGAGCTCAGCCCGTTTCCTTCGCTGCAAGTGCATTTCCAGTGGTTTCTGACACCGGACGAGCGTTCGCCACTCGTTGGAAGCTTCGGCCATCTTTTGGACCGTTTTGGGTCGCACCACAGTTCTCCCTCCAACGAGCTCGCTTCCCGACCTATACCTCCGGAAAACGTGTCAGGGAGCATGCCAGGAGGGTGGGTTGAAGTCCTCGGAGCACGAGACCCGAAGATCGAAAGACTTATGACCAATACGGAGCAAAGGGAAGAAACCGTCGGGGGACCGCTTTTTACCCCAGGACGAGAAAACTGAGTCCGGGGCATTCCCGCTCGCGTTTTCTTGGGACGAGCACCGGAAGTCCTCGAGCTCAGCCCGTTTCCTTCGCTGCAAGTGCATTTCCAGTGGTTTCTGACACCGGACGAGCGTTCGCCACTCGTTGGAAGCTTCGGCCATCTTTTGGACCGTTTTGGGTCGCACCACAGTTCTCCCTCCAACGAGCTCGCTTCCCGACCTATACCTCCGGAAAACGTGTCAGGGAGCATGCCAGGAGTGTGGGTTGAAGTCCTCGGAGCACGAGACCCGAAGATCGAAAGACTTATGACCAATACGGAGCAAAGGGAAGAAACCGTCGGGGGACCGCTTTTTACCCCAGGACGAGAAAACTGAGTCCGGGGCATTCCCGCTCGCGTTTTCTTGGGACGAGCACCGGAAGTCCTCGAGCTCAGCCCGTTTCCTTCGCTGCAAGTGCATTTCCAGTGGTTTCTGACACCGGACGAGCGTTCGCCACTCGTTGGAAGCTTCGGCCATCTTTTGGACCGTTTTGGGTCGCACCACAGTTCTCCCTCCAACGAGCTCGCTTCCCGACCTATACCTCCGGAAAACGTGTCAGGGAGCATGCCAGGAGTGTGGGTTGAAGTCCTCGGAGCACGAGACCCGAAGATCGAAAGACTTATGACCAATACGGAGCAAAGGGAAGAAACCGTCGGGGGACCGCTTTTTACCCCAGGACGAGAAAACTGAGTCCGGGGCATTCCCGCTCGCGTTTTCTTGGGACGAGCACCGGAAGTCCTCGAGCTCAGCCCGTTTCCTTCGCTGCAAGTGCATTTCCAGTGGTTTCTGACACCGGACGAGCGTTCGCCACTCGTTGGAAGCTTCGGCCATCTTTTGGACCGTTTTGGGTCGCACCACAGTTCTCCCTCCAACGAGCTCGCTTCCCGACCTATACCTCCGGAAAACGTGTCAGGGAGCATGCCAGGAGTGTGGGTTGAAGTCCTCGGAGCACGAGACCCGAAGATCGAAAGACTTATGACCAATACGGAGCAAAGGGAAGAAACCGTCGGGGGACCGCTTTTTACCCCAGGACGAGAAAACTGAGTCCGGGCCATTCCCGCTCGCGTTTTCTTGGGACGAGCACCGGAAGTCCTCGAGCTCAGCCCGTTTCCTTCGCTGCAAGTGCATTTCCAGTGGTTTCTGACACCGGACGAGCGTTCGCCACTCGTTGGAAGCTTCGGCCATCTTTTGGACCGTTTTGGGTCGCACCACAGTTCTCCCTCCAACGAGCTCGCTTCCCGACCTATACCTCCGGAAAACGTGTCAGGGAGCATGCCAGGAGTGTGGGTTGAAGTCCTCGGAGCACGAGACCCGAAGATCGAAAGACTTATGACCAATACGGAGCAAAGGGAAGAAACCGTCGGGGGACCGCTTTTTACCCCAGGACGAGAAAACTGAGTCCGGGGCATTCCCGCTCGCGTTTTCTTGGGACGAGCACCGGAAGTCCTCGAGCTCGGCCCGTTTCCTTCGCTGCAAGTGCATTTCCAGTGGTTTCTGACACCGGACGAGCGTTCGCCACTCGTTGGAAGCTTCGGCCATCTTTTGGACCGTTTTGGGTCGCACCACAGTTCTCCCTCCAACGAGCTCGCTTCCCGACCTATACCTCCGGAAAACGTGTCAGGGAGCATGCCAGGAGTGTGGGTTGAAGTCCTCGGAGCACGAGACCCGAAGATCGAAAGACTTATGACCAATACGGAGCAAAGGGAAGAAACCGTCGGGGGACCGCTTTTTACCCCAGGACGAGAAAACTGAGTCCGGGCCATTCCCGCTCGCGTTTTCTTGGGACGAGCACCGGAAGTCCTCGAGCTCAGCCCGTTTCCTTCGCTGCAAGTGCATTTCCAGTGGTTTCTGACACCGGACGAGCGTTCGCCACTCGTTGGAAGCTTCGGCCATCTTTTGGACCGTTTTGGGTCGCACCACAGTTCTCCCTCCAACGAGCTCGCTTCCCGACCTATACCTCCGGAAAACGTGTCAGGGAGCATGCCAGGAGTGTGGGTTGAAGTCCTCGGAGCACGAGACCCGAAGATCGAAAGACTTATGACCAATACGGAGCAAAGGGAAGAAACCGTCGGGGGACCGCTTTTTACCCCAGGACGAGAAAACTGAGTCCGGGGCATTCCCGCTCGCGTTTTCTTGGGACGAGCACCGGAAGTCCTCGAGCTCGGCCCGTTTCCTTCGCTGCAAGTGCATTTCCAGTGGTTTCTGACACCGGACGAGCGTTCGCCACTCGTTGGAAGCTTCGGCCATCTTTTGGACCGTTTTGGGTCGCACCACAGTTCTCCCTCCAACGAGCTCGCTTCCCGACCTATACCTCCGGAAAACGTGTCAGGGAGCATGCCAGGAGTGTGGGTTGAAGTCCTCGGAGCACGAGACCCGAAGATCGAAAGACTTATGACCAATACGGAGCAAAGGGAAGAAACCGTCGGGGGACCGCTTTTTACCCCAGGACGAGAAAACTGAGTCCGGGGCATTCCCGCTCGCGTTTTCTTGGGACGAGCACCGGAAGTCCTCGAGCTCAGCCCGTTTCCTTCGCTGCAAGTGCATTTCCAGTGGTTTCTGACACCGGACGAGCGTTCGCCACTCGTTGGAAGCTTCGGCCATCTTTTGGACCGTTTTGGGTCGCACCACAGTTCTCCCTCCAACGAGCTCGCTTCCCGACCTATACCTCCGGAAAACGTGTCAGGGAGCATGCCAGGAGTGTGGGTTGAAGTCCTCGGAGCACGAGACCCGAAGATCGAAAGACTTATGACCAATACGGAGCAAAGGGAAGAAACCGTCGGGGGACCGCTTTTTACCCCAGGACGAGAAAACTGAGTCCGGGGCATTCCCGCTCGCGTTTTCTTGGGACGAGCACCGGAAGTCCTCGAGCTCAGCCCGTTTCCTTCGCTGCAAGTGCATTTCCAGTGGTTTCTGACACCGGACGAGCGTTCGCCACTCGTTGGAAGCTTCGGCCATCTTTTGGACCGTTTTGGGTCGCACCACAGTTCTCCCTCCAACGAGCTCGCTTCCCGACCTATACCTCCGGAAAACGTGTCAGGGAGCATGCCAGGAGTGTGGGTTGAAGTCCTCGGAGCACGAGACCCGAAGATCGAAAGACTTATGACCAATACGGAGCAAAGGGAAGAAACCGTCGGGGGACCGCTTTTTACCCCAGGACGAGAAAACTGAGTCCGGGGCATTCCCGCTCGCGTTTTCTTGGGACGAGCACCGGAAGTCCTCGAGCTCAGCCCGTTTCCTTCGCTGCAAGTGCATTTCCAGTGGTTTCTGACACCGGACGAGCGTTCGCCACTCGTTGGAAGCTTCGGCCATCTTTTGGACCGTTTTGGGTCGCACCACAGTTCTCCCTCCAACGAGCTCGCTTCCCGACCTATACCTCCGGAAAACGTGTCAGGGAGCATGCCAGGAGTGTGGGTTGAAGTCCTCGGAGCACGAGACCCGAAGATCGAAAGACTTATGACCAATACGGAGCAAAGGGAAGAAACCGTCGGGGGACCGCTTTTTACCCCAGGACGAGAAAACTGAGTCCGGGGCATTCCCGCTCGCCGTTTTCTTGGGACGAGCACCGGAAGTCCTCGAGCTCCGCCCGTTTCCTTCGCTGCAAGTGCATTTCCAGTGGTTTCTGACACCGGACGAGCGTTCGCCACTCGTTGGAAGCTTCGGCCATCTTTTGGACCGTTTTGGGGTCGCACCACAGTTCTCCCTCCAACGAGCTCGCTTCCCGACCTATACCTCCGGAAAACGTGTCAGGGAGCATGCCAGGAGTGTGGGTTGAAGTCCTCGGAGCACGAGACCCGAAGATCGAAAGACTTATGACCAATACGGAGCAAAGGGGAAGAAATCCGTCGGGGGACCCGCTTTTTACCCCAGGACGAGAAAACTGAGTCCGGGGCATTCCCGCTCGCGTTTTCTTGGGACGAGCACCGGAAGTCCTCGAGCTCAGCCCGTTTCCTTCGCTGCAAGTGCATTTCCAGTGGTTTCTGACACCGGACGAGCGTTCGCCACTCGTTGGAAGCTTCGGCCATCTTTTGGACCGTTTTGGGTCGCACCACAGTTCTCCCTCCAACGAGCTCGCTTCCCGACCTATACCTCCGGAAAAACGTGTCAGGGAGCATGCCAGGAGTGTGGGTTGAAGTCCTCGGAGCACGAGACCCGAAGATCGAAAGACTTATGACCAATACGGAGCAAAGGGAAGAAACCGTCGGGGGACCGCTTTTTACCCCAGGACGAGAAAACTGAGTCCGGGGCATTCCCCGCTCGCGTTTTCTTGGGACGAGCACCGGAAGTCCTCGAGCTCAGCCCGTTTCCTTCGCTGCAAGTGCATTTCCAGTGGTTTCTGACACCGGACGAGCGTTCGCCACTCGTTGGAAGCTTCGGCCATCTTTTGGACCGTTTTGGGTCGCACCACAGTTCTCCCTCCAACGAGCTCGCTTCCCCGACCTATACCTCCGGAAAACGTGTCAGGGAGCATGCCAGGAGTGTGGGTTGAAGTCCTCGGAGCACGAGACCCGAAGATCGAAAGACTTATGACCAATACGGAGCAAAGGGAAGAAACCGTCGGGGGACCGCTTTTTACCCCAGGACGAGAAAACTGAGTCCGGGCCATTCCCGCTCGCGTTTTCTTGGGACGAGCACCGGAAGTCCTCGAGCTCAGCCCGTTTCCTTCGCTGCAAGTGCATTTCCAGTGGTTTCTGACACCGGACGAGCGTTCGCCACTCGTTGGAAGCTTCGGCCATCTTTTGGACCGTTTTGGGTCGCACCACAGTTCTCCCTCCAACGAGCTCGCTTCCCGACCTATACCTCCGGAAAACGTGTCAGGGAGCATGCCAGGAGTGTGGGTTGAAGTCCTCGGAGCACGAGACCCGAAGATCGAAAGACTTATGACCAATACGGAGCAAAGGGAAGAAACCGTCGGGGGACCGCTTTTTACCCCAGGACGAGAAAACTGAGTCCGGGGCATTCCCGCTCGCGTTTTCTTGGGACGAGCACCGGAAGTCCTCGAGCTCAGCCCGTTTCCTTCGCTGCAAGTGCATTTCCAGTGGTTTCTGACACCGGACGAGCGTTCGCCACTCGTTGGAAGCTTCGGCCCATCTTTTGGACCGTTTTGGGTCGCACCACAGTTCTCCCTCCAACGAGCTCGCTTCCCGACCTATACCTCCGGAAAACGTGTCAGGGAGCATGCCAGGAGTGTGGGTTGAAGTCCTCGGAGCACGAGACCCGAAGATCGAAAGACTTATGACCAATACGGAGCAAAGGGAAGAAACCGTCGGGGGACCGCTTTTTACCCAGGACGAGAAAACTGAGTCCGGGGCATTCCCGCTCGCGTTTTCTTGGGACGAGCACCGGAAGTCCTCGAGCTCAGCCCGTTTCCTTCGCTGCAAGTGCATTTCCAGTGGTTTCTGACACCGGACGAGCGTTCGCCACTCGTTGGAAGCTTCGGCCATCTTTTGGACCGTTTTGGGTCGCACCACAGTTCTCCCTCCAACGAGCTCGCTTCCCGACCTATACCTCCGGAAAACGTGTCAGGGAGCATGCCAGGAGTGTGGGTTGAAGTCCTCGGAGCACGAGACCCGAAGATCGAAAGACTTATGACCAATACGGAGCAAAGGGAAGAAACCGTCGGGGGACCGCTTTTTACCCCAGGACGAGAAAACTGAGTCCGGGGCATTCCCGCTCGCGTTTTCTTGGGACGAGCACCGGAAGTCCTCGAGCTCAGCCCGTTTCCTTCGCTGCAAGTGCATTTCCAGTGGTTTCTGACACCGGACGAGCGTTCGCCACTCGTTGGAAGCTTCGGCCATCTTTTGGACCGTTTTGGGTCGCACCACAGTTCTCCCTCCAACGAGCTCGCTTCCCGACCTATACCTCCGGAAAACGTGTCAGGGAGCATGCCAGGAGTGTGGGTTGAAGTCCTCGGAGCACGAGACCCGAAGATCGAAAGACTTATGACCAATACGGAGCAAAGGGAAGAAACCGTCGGGGGACCGCTTTTTACCCCAGGACGAGAAAACTGAGTCCGGGGCATTCCCCCGCTCGCGTTTTCTTGGGACGAGCACCGGAAGTCCTCGAGCTCCGCCCGTTTCCTTCGCTGCAAGTGCATTTCCAGTGGTTTCTGACACCGGACGAGCGTTCGCCACTCGTTGGAAGCTTCGGCCATCTTTTGGGACCGTTTTGGGTCGCACCACAGTTCTCCCTCCAACGAGCTCGCTTCCCGACCTATACCTCCGGAAAACGTGTCAGGGAGCATGCCAGGAGTGTGGGTTGAAGTCCTCGGAGCACGAGACCCGAAGATCGAAAGACTTATGACCAATACGGAGCAAAGGGAAGAAATCGTCGGGGGACCGCTTTTTACCCCAGGACGAGAAAACTGAGTCCGGGGCATTCCCGCTCGCGTTTTCTTGGGACGAGCACCGGAAGTCCTCGAGCTCAGCCCGTTTTCCTTCGCTGCAAGTGCATTTCCAGTGGTTTCTGACACCGGACCGAGCGTTCGCCACTCGTTGGAAGCTTCGGCCATCTTTTGGACCGTTTTGGGTCGCACCACAGTTCTCCCTCCAACGAGCTCGCTTCCCGACCTATACCTCCGGAAAACGTGTCAGGGAGCATGCCAGGAGTGTGGGTTGAAGTCCTCGGAGCACGAGACCCGAAGATCGAAAGACTTATGACCAATACGGAGCAAAGGGAAGAAACCGTCGGGGGACCGCTTTTTACCCCAGGACGAGAAAACTGAGTCCGGGGCATTCCCGCTCGCGTTTTCTTGGGACGAGCACCGGAAGTCCTCGAGCTCAGCCCGTTTCCTTCGCTGCAAGTGCATTTCCAGTGGTTTCTGCACACCGGACGAGCGTTCGCCACTCGTTGGAAGCTTCGGCCATCTTTTGGACCGTTTTGGGTCGCACCACAGTTCTCCCTCCAACGAGCTCGCTTCCCGACCTATACCTCCGGAAAACGTGTCAGGGAGCATGCCAGGAGTGTGGGTTGAAGTCCTCGGAGCACGAGACCCGAAGATCGAAAGACTTATGACCAATACGGAGCAAAGGGAAGAAACCGTCGGGGGACCGCTTTTTACCCCAGGACGAGAAAACTGAGTCCGGGCCATTCCCGCTCGCGTTTTCTTGGGACGAGCACCGGAAGTCCTCGAGCTCAGCCCGTTTCCTTCGCTGCAAGTGCATTTCCAGTGGTTTCTGACACCGGGACGAGCGTTCGCCACTCGTTGGAAGCTTCGGCCATCTTTTGGACCGTTTTGGGTCGCACCACAGTTCTCCCTCCAACGAGCTCGCTTCCCGACCTATACCTCCGGAAAACGTGTCAGGGAGCATGCCAGGAGTGTGGGTTGAAGTCCTCGGAGCACGAGACCCGAAGATCGAAAGACTTATGACCAATACGGAGCAAAGGGAAGAAACCGTCGGGGGACCGCTTTTTACCCC